>NC_091191.1:258811-298811 GCF_040958095.1 Procambarus clarkii
AACTGTCGGTTGTCAAATGTATTAACTACCGACCTATTTTTCCTCTTTCTTATCTACTACACACACACACACACACACACACACACACACACACACACACACACACACACATACGAGTCTGGTAGCTGAGTGGACAGCGCGCAGGACTCGTAATCCTGTGGCCCGAGTTCGATTCCCGGGGCCGGCAGAGACAAATGGGCAGAGTTTCTTTCACCATGATGCCCCTGTTACCTAGCATTAAATAGGTACCTGGGAGTTAGACAGCTGTTACGGGCAGCTTCCTCTGTGTGTGTGTGTGTGTGTGTGTGTGTGTGTGTGTGTGTGTGTGTGTGTGTGTGTGTGTGTGTGTGTGTGTGTGTGTGTGTGTGTGTGTATCCTTCAGTAGATAAAAATAAATATATGCATTTGTCGAATACAATTCGAAGCAAAACCGAGTTGAATACTTTTATGATTTTCTTTTCCACATGAAGCTCTGAACATTTGTAATTTTTTCTTTTTCATGTTTCCCTTTTAATTATTCATGAATCTCTAACAGTGATGGAAAAAACGAAGGGAAGGTTATTAAGTCTTTAACAGTCGCTGTTTTCCGCTCCTCTGCGTTGTACAAGCGAGAGGCGGTGATTGGTTGACATCACTGACGTCACTGATGTAGAAATCAATGATTAGACATCATAACTGACGTCACAGAGGTAAGAGCCAATGATTTGTAGATAAAACTGACGTCACTGAAGTTAGAAACAGTGATTTGATGTTGATATATACCCTTTGATATCAACTTGATATCAATTTGATTTGATACTTTGATACCCTTTGACGATGATGATAATCATTATTATCGTCATCATAACATGATGACAATGGTGAGCATCATGCTTAAGTCTGGGGTTTTCTTCCTATTGGGGAGTGTTGTACATGCTGCTATGGCGGTAGGTCCACTCACAGGATGAGTGGCGCTGCCCAATAAACTCGCCCCTCGGGGCAACATTTATAAATTTATAGTATTCGTTCATAATCTTAAAGTGCACATCTTGTGGTCTCTAAGACCCATCCTCCTCACACTTGTCCCTCATCTTGGTTATCTCAGCGACACATCTAGAGCATCTAAACTGATCAAAGGATGCTTTGTCTCTTCTTTTAACCTTAGTTTAACTATCCGAGTTTCCTTGTCTTTCCTCTACTTTCACTTGAGTCTAATTCCACTTTTAGCCGTTTTCTTATGCACGAGTGATAAGAGGTTTATCTGCTCTACTAATTACTCTATCAGTCTGAGAAAATATATCAGTCTAAATATATCAGAAAATATCTATTACACCATCAGAATCTACAGCAACTCTTATGGCTTAACTGTTCTCACCATTCAGTCTATTTGCACGATTAGGCCAATAGTTCAACAAGTTCAACCAAGTTGAACCTTGCAAGTTCAACCTTGCCACCCTGCAATATCTTTTGTCTCACGTTATTGTTAACAGAATGGAACCTGATGCTCTTAAAACGCCAGAAGAATTTGTACTTTATGTACCTTCTTATGTATAACTTATTTGTGCAATATATATACCTTCTATGTATAGGAGGGAACAAGTTTAGAAGGTATGGTTCTCGTCAAGCGTATGGGCGTATCAGGTGTAATTTATGACAATTAAGAGCGTACAGTTAATTGTCGTGAAGAGCGTACAGGAGAGTAATTATTATATTTGATTGTAGGACAAACAACCCCAATATAGGTGTTGGGGTTCATCTCTCCTTCCTTGTTATTCTCTTGAAGGTTACAACACCAGCTGCAAACACCAACAGTCTAATTAAGCCATCATCCATCAGAGATACAGAGATTAAATGGCGGAGGTTTTGGTCGCTAGAACCTTCGGTAGATAGCCAATAAGTAATTATTCTTCCTCTCTCCTTTTCCTGCAATTCTCCATCCGTCCTACTCCTGTTCCTTTTTTCGTTCTTTCCCCTTAACATATATCCTTTGACAAAATTAATCTTATCTACCCTAATATCTTTCCTGTTTATATTTCTTTCCTATCCTTCCTACTTCTTCACCTTCTTCTCTCTTCCTCGATAATGGCCTATTTTGTTGTCTTTACGCTTTCTCTTATCCCCTTCCCTGCTAGCACCTAATCTTCCCCCCCCCCCAACCTCGCGACACATTCCCTCCCTCCTGCATACGTCTCCACACACACACACACACACACACACACACACACACACACGCCTGTCATCCCAGCACCAGGGGACTTGGCAGGCAGCTCCTTGTCTCTCTTCTCCTCCCCTGCTTTTCTCTCTTACCTCATTCTCTTTCCCAACGTGTCTAACCCCCTTCCCCTGCCTCAACCTCCTCCTCCTCCTCTTCTTCCCAGCCGTGATCACACCCATATTTTCACTCACTTTCTCCGCTATTGAATACGAGGAGAAAGGAGAGGCACCTAGGGTGAGGAGACGGGCTCCATCCTCCTGTCCCAGGGGGCTCCCTGTCCCAGGGGGCTCCCTGTCCACGGGGGATCCCTGCCCCCCAGCCCCCCGAGGGCGTATTGACACCGGGTATTGCCGGCTGAAGATTCATGGGGCCGCTCCATCATGTTCGGGAGAGCGGATTTGCATGTAGCCGGCGAGTTTACTGCGGGTGTCCTCGCCGCTACGACTCCTCGCTCTGTCGTCAGGGTGGGGATCGGTTTCTCATTATCGATCGATAGATTGGTTGCATGATCGATGCGCCGCGTCCAGACGCTGCGTTAAGGTGAGGTCAAACTCAAACGAAGTTATTGTGTCTAACGATCGCCTACAAAAAGGCACAGTTAGTAAATTATATTTAGTTAAGGATAAGGTGGAATGAATGGGTGATGTACACAGGGTTGGGGCTACCTTACCTGGCGATGATTTCGGGGCTACACGTCCGCGCGGCCCGGTCCTCGACCAGGCCTCATCGTTACTGGACTGGTCAACCAGGCTGTTGGACGCGGCTGCTAGCAGTCTGACATATGAGACACAGGCTGGTTGATCAGGTATCCTATGGAGGTGTTTCTCAAGTTCTCGCTTGAACACTGTGAGGGGTCGGCCAGTTATGCCCCTTATGTGTAGTGGAAGCGTGTTGAACAGTCTCGGGCCTCTGATGTTGATAGAATTCTCTCTCAAAGTACCTATTGCACTTCTGCTCTTCAACGGGAGTATTCTGCACATCCTGCCATGCCTTCTAGTCTGATGTGATGTTATTTCTCAGTGCAGGTTTGGGACCAGCCCCTCAATTATTTTCCACGTGTAAATTATTAAGTATCTCTCCCGCCTGCGCTCAAGAGAACACAGATTTAGGCCTTTTAATCGGTCTCAATAGTTTAGATGTTTTACCGAGTGGATTCTGGCAGTAAAGGATCTCTGCACGCTCTCCAGGTCTGCAATTTCTCCAGCTTTGAAAGGGGCTGTCATTGTGCAGCAGTATTCCATTCTAGAGAGCACAAGCGTCTTGAAGAGTATCATCATTGGTATAGCATCTCTAGTGTGAAAGGTTCTTGTTATCCAATCAGTCATTTTTCTAGCAGTTGTGACGACTACTTTATTGTGTTCTTTAAAGGTAAGGTCTTCCGACATGAGTACACCCAGATCCTGTACGTTTACCTTTTTCGTTCTATGGGATGATTTGACTGCGTTTTGTACGAGATTGCAGTTTTTATATTTTCATTGTTTCCGTAACGCGAAGGTGGAATTTATCTTCTATAAATACCATATTATTTTATGTGGCCCATAGAAAGACCTGATCTACATCTGATTGGAGGTTTACCGTGTCCTCTATGTTGTCTACTCTCATGAAAATCATAGTGTCATCTACAAAGGATGATACAGTGCTATAGTTTGTGTTCTTGTCTATGTCCGATCTGAGGATGAGAAAAAGTATTGTAGCAAGCACAGTACCCTGGGGGACTGTACTGGAGCAAGCACAGTACCCTGGGGGACTGATAGAGTACTGGAGCAAGCACAGTACCCTGGGGGACTGATAGAGTACTGGAGCAAGCTCAGTACCCTGGGGGACTGATAGAGTACTGGAGCAAGCACAGTACCCTGGGGGACTGATAGAGTACTGGAGCAAGCACAGTACCCTGGGGGACTGAGCTCTTCACGGTTGACGGTCCGGATTTTATTTTGTTGACTATTACACATTCAGTTCTGTTACTCAGAAAATTGTAAATCCATCTGCCTATTTTTCCGGTAATTACTTTTGGCTGCTGTGTGTGTGGAATACCACCATGGTCACATTTGTCGGAGGCTTGTGCAAAATCTGTGTAAATTACGTCGGCGTTTTGATTGTCTTCCACAGCATCTAATGCCATGTCATAGTGGTTGGGGAGAGTGGTTGTTCCCACCGTCTCCCACACCACGAAGTTCAGAGGGTGCTGGTTGTATAGCCTGGCCTGCTATACCAGGGGGCACCCACATGGCCTGCTATACCAGGGGGCTCCCACATGGCCTGCTATACCAGGGGGTTCCCACATGGCCTGCTATACCAGGGGGGCTCCCACATGGCCTGCTATACCAGGGGGCTCCCACATGGCCTGCTATACCAGGGGGCTCCCACATGGCCTGCTATACCACAGGGCTTCCACATGACCTGCTATACCAGTGGGCTCCCACATGGCCTGCTATACCACAGGGCTTCCACATGACCTGCTATACCAGGGGGCTCCCACATGGCCTGCTATACCAGGGGGCTCCCACATGGCCTGCTATACCAGGGGGCTCCCACATGGCCTGCTATACCAGGGGGCTCCCACATGGCCTGCTATACCAAGGGGCTCCCACATGGCCTGCTATACCAGGGGGCTCCCACATGGCCTGCTATACCAGGGGGCTCCCACATGGCCTCCTATACCACGGGGGCTCCCACATGGCCTGCTATACCACGGGGGCTCCCACATGGCCTGCTATACCAGGGGGCTCCCACATGGCCTGCTATACCAGAGGTTCCCCATTGCCTGTTACTTTGTGTTCGAGGCGGAGGTTGTCCCCACGAGATAGCTTTCACCCATTATAGCAGACGTAGGGACAGTCCCACTTACTTTGGCAGACGTAGGGAACATCCCACTTTTTGGGACCTTTCTCCCACACTCTCCCACCCTCCTCTCACTGCCTGCCTCACTCCCCCTCCATGGCTCTGAACTCTGTAATGACTCATTTTCTTGGCAGAATTTGCACCCTCAATCTTCACATGCTTTCAGAACCTAAGTTGTTTTGCCTCTTATTTTTGTTTCTCCTGCTCGTTTTTCTGCTTCCTCTTCCAGCTGTTTTTCTCGACCTCTCCGCTCATAATTCTTTTTCCATTCTTTCCCTTTTACCATTTATCACTTTTTTATTAGACCTAACTTTGCTTGTAGTCATCTCTCTTTTATACTATTTCTAAGTCTAGTCTAGGTAGTCTAGGGTTCATTGGAGGTGTTGACCCTAGTGAAACTGCAAGCTGAGGGCTGTTGTCTTGCATTAATTCATTTGAAACCTGACCCTGGAAGCGGATTTATTATGGGCTTATTAATAGTTTCTTCATTCGGAGTGAACTACATTTAATCACAAGTTACAAGTTGGGGGGGTATGATGGCTGAGTGGACAGTGCTCGGTGTTCGTAGTTCTAAGGGTCCGGGTTCGATCTCCCGCGGAGGCGGAAACAAATAGGAAGAGTTTCTTTCACCCTGATGACTCTGTTCGCCTAGCAGTAAATAGGTACTTGGGAGTTAAAAAGCTGCTACGGTCTGCTTCCTGGGGATGCGTGTGTGTGTGTGTGTGTGTGAAAATTAGGATTAAGAACTTGCTCGAAACGTTATGCGTGCTAGTTGCTGTACAAGAATGTAAGAAAGCTTGTATACATAAATAATGTTAGGTAAACAAAAGCTGGAGCCGGCTGTTTGCCAGCCCGTTCATATGGTGGTCTGACTTGATTTCGCGCATATCTACGTGATGAGAAAACATGCAAATCTTGACATGAATGATTGCTGTTGATGGCTGAGCGCCTTGTGTTATGGTTGCTACCTTCTGGTTGTTCATTAAGTAGGGTATGGTTAGGAACCTTGAGGAAAATGGCCTTATATATAACAGTAAGACCGCCAACATTTTTGTGGCGTTGAACTCTCTCTCTCTCTCTCTCTCTCTCTCTCTCTCTCTCTCTCTCTCTCTCTCTCTCTCTCTCTCTCTCTCTCTCTCTCACCACCTGACCCTCACACGAGGCAAGGACTAAGCTCTAGGAGAGTGGTCGTTCGTCCAGCTTAAGTCCATGAATCAGGATTTCTTACCAGCCACAGTCTGTTCCGCCGCCGCCTGTACCACACCACCACACTTTACGACCACACCACACTACAGCTTCCTTCACTACATCGTAACTCGGTTAGTACACCATAGCATGCTCCAGTCACCCCCCTACACGACCCATAACTCCTACCACCCAACAGAACACTGCACAACCGCTACACCTCCCTTCACAAGAGTACCAAATTGCAATATCCTTTTCCCCCCTTCTGCCCCGTCACCTTTCCATTTTCATATATCTCGGTGCCTCTCTACTTCTCTCTCTTCCACACCCTCCCCCCCTCCCCTCCCAAGTTTCCCATCTTTCCCCTCTCCTCCTCCTCCTGCACCACGGGCAGCAAGGAGCAGCTGCCAGAGAGCAAAAGAACAATAATAATGGAATAGCTGAAGGAACCAGAAGATGCAGGAAAGGAGACAAAACCTGCAGTTAAGATTTATTTATTTATTTATGTATTTATTTATACAAGAGTTCTAACATTCTTGTACAGCCACTAGCACGCGTAGCGTTTCCGGCAAGTCCTTAATCCTAATTTTCACACACACATCCCCAGGAAGCAGCCCGTAGCAGCTGTCTAACTCCCAGGTACCTATTTACTGCTAGGTAAACGAAAGAGGGTAAAAGAAACTCTGCTCATTTGTTTCCGCCTTCCGCCGGGGATCGAATACAGACCCTTGGGACAACGAACTCCGAGCCCTGTCCACTCGGCCGTCAGGCCCCCGTCAGGAGATGTTGGGAGGGGGGGGGGGGAGTCTTATGAACATGCTGCTAAAGGAATCGTGATATAAATATTGGTCAGCTCTTCCTTACATTCTGTTAAGAGTCCGGTTATCTTCTCCTTCTCTCTTCTCCTTCTCTCTTGCATCAAATTTATCATTGTTCACCCCTCACATGCCTCTCATATCTCCCATTCCTTCCTTTTCCCCTCGTTTCCCCCGCTTACCCTTACCCTCTTCCACTTACCTTCACCTCTCATTCTCCCTTTCATTCCGTTCACTCCTTCCTCTCCTCCCCTCCATCCACTCATCTCCCTCCTCCCTTCCACTTCCCTCCCATGCTCCTCCTCTCCCTTCCATCCTCTCCCTCCTCCTCCTCCTCCCTCCCTCCCTCCCTCTAAGAGCCACAGGGTGATGGAGGAGGTATCTTTAATTAATAATATTTTGTCAGTCTGTCTGGGCCGGGAGCCGTCAGCCAGTGTGGGAACACGACACTTGACCCCCGCGCTCTGCTCACCCTGAAAATTGGCAAGGGGCAGAAGCCTCACCAATTGTGAAGCCGCCCTATTTCCCGGAGACGTAATAGGCTTAGTAAATGGGAATACGGCGATGCAGGAACGTGGAGGAGAGGTGGGGGGGGGGGGGGGTAGGGGGAGAGATAAGGTGTGGGGTGATGATCACACACACACACACACACACACACACACACACACACACACACACACACACATACACACGTGTAGATATGATAGAGCCCAGTAGGCTCAGGAACCTGTACATTAGTTGATTGACAGTTGAGAGGCGGGATCAAAGAGCCAGAGCTCAACCCCCGCAAGCACAATTAGGTAAGCACACACACACACACACACACACACACACACACAAACACACACACCTTAACAAAACTTAATTGCATTGGATGGTTGTATGGTTGGGTTGAAGCAATGATGGAAATAGCAAGATTGATGGCGAGCGACGGGGAAGTTAATTAAATGTAGATATTAACTTGGTATGTCGAATGGGCGACGAGAGAGAGAGAGAGAGAGAGAGAGAGAGAGAGAGAGAGAGAGAGAGAGAGAGAGAGAGAGAGAGAGAGAGAGAGAGAGAGACAGAGACAGAGGAAAACACACAAAATGTATCACAAACCCACGTACGCAGAAAAGCCCACATTCGCACATGTCTTTCTCTCAGATAAATCAACTCACACAAGTCCCTTGCGTCTGGCTGATATATCGTGGAAACATTATTATCATACAACATCCATCTCTATGGACCAGCGCTTGTGTTGTGATGGCAGGTGGAGTACCCTCCACGCCTCACCATCCTCTCACACGCCCGCTCATTCTCATCTCGGTGCTTGAGCGCTTGGTGAAGTGAAATTTCATGTTGGGAGAAGTATTTTATGGAATTAGGGACACATTTCTTGGCTTGGTGAGGATCTGGAAACGCTGAAACAACCTTTCATGCCATTCAGGAACTTGTAACTTGTGCGGGATGCGGTTGGTGACTGGCAGGCAATCATTCCACACCTACATTCTCTCTCTCACTCTCTCTCTCTCTCACCAGTACCTCATCTTGGTAAAGAAGCGGGTTGAAGACCTGGTGCCCATGAAGACGACGACGTACAGACGCCGCCTGACGCCAAATAACTGCCAAACATCACCAATCTCCGTCACCATTCACGTGGGTGGGTGGTGAAGCTGTCGGGTGGGCTGCCAAGGTGACGAGGTGGGTGAGGTTGAGGGGAGAGGTGAGGGCGGGGTGGTGGGCGAGGCGTGGGTTTCCCTTCAGGAAGGTATTCTCCCAGGCGTCCCTCGCCAGGCTGGCCTGCTGCAGGTCCATCGCTGACGGCTTGAATGCTACTTTGTTCTTCTCGTTGTGAAAACTGGGTAGAGGAAAAGATATATATGAGAGAGAGAGAGAGAGAGAGAGAGAGAGAGAGAGAGAGAGAGAGAGAGAGAGAGAGAGAGAGAGAGAGAGAGAGAGAGAGAGAGAGAGAGAGAGAGAGATCATACAACTGGGGTTAAAACCCAAAAGGCTCTCTTCATCCTCTCTACCTTTATAGTCATGTAATGGAATTTAATTAGAAAGTTTGAACATATAATATAATCAACTATTTTATGCATGGGACTATATCAGACGCAGTTCTCTAGCTGCGTCTTCGCTCTTAGCCCACGTTGGGACAACACTTGAAACACCGATAGTCTACCGCAGTCTACCGCAGTCTACCGCAGTCTAGGGTGCCTCCAGATGAGTTCTGTTTATTATTATTGCTCCCAGAGAGGGAGGTCATCAGCCCAGGACGACTTCGTAGAAACCAATGTTACTTATAATAATAATACAATTGGAGAAATATATATATATATATATATATATATATATATATATATATATATATATATATATATATATATATATATATATATATATATATATATATATATTGGTGTATACTGGCAGCAGGTTTTCTTTCAAACATGTTTCATTGAATATGACCGCATATTCTGTATTTATTATTTTCTGGTTTAGGGCTTCTATCCTTCTAACTATTTTCTTAGCATCAGGGCTTAATTGAAATAGGAGTTCTCCAAAACTCATTTTCGTACTTTTAAGGTGAAGAAAAGAAGTGATTTACTATAGAGTGTATTACACTTATTTGTATAATTTGCACGACGTTTCGAACCTCCATGGTTCATTCTCAAGTGAACAGATCTTACAATACTAGTTGATTTTATACCCGCATTAGGTCAGGTGATAATACAATGAAGGTGAAAACATGGGGGGATACGTAAGGGATAAACATAGGGGCTGCAGAAGGCTTATTGGCCCATACGAGGCATCTCCTATCCAAACACAAAGATTAATCCAGTGTAATTGGCCTGTTATGTTGGACATTGTCTTCTGTGTTGGCATCGATATGTTCTTGTCTTGTCCTTACTCTCATGGTGAGCTCATATATATATATATATATATATATATATATATATATATATATATATATATATATATATATATATATATATATATATATATATATATATTTATATATATATATATGTATATGTGTATAAAGAAGGAAAGTGAAAAGCCATGCAACCTCTGAAGAGACAACTAACACAACACCTATACCCCCTATTAGACTATTTTACAGGAACTTCTTTTCCACAGCTCATAAAACGGAGGAAAGGGTCCTGAAAGATATTGTTAATAGAAACGTTATCCCTACAGACAAAAATCAGAGGATACAACTGACGATTTACTATAAAACCAGAAAAACGGCCAGCCTACTCATGAGAAACTCTCCAGACACAAAACAGAACGCTTTAAAAGAGACTAACGTCGTCTATGCCTTCAAATGCCCACTTGGGGACTGTAAGCTCCAAAAAACCCAGTATATAGGCAAGACAACAACATCTCTTTCTAGGCGTTTAACGATGCATAAGCAACAGGGCTCCATTAAGGAACATATAATCTCTTCCCACAACCAAACCATCGCCAGAGAAATCCTAGTAAACAACACAGAAATCATCGATAGATACAGCGATAGCAGGCGGCTTGACGTTTGCGAGGCACTACACATCAAGAAGTCAACACCAGCAATCAACAGCCAATTATTGCACAACTATATTCTACCCACCTCTAGACTCCGCTCCAATATAGAAGCATCAAGAAATATGGACCAATAGGCTTTCTACAAACACTTCTATTCAATATCCATTGTTTCGTGTTCTGTCTTGTGTTGATGAAATTAATACCCTATTAATACTTTTGTTCTGTCTTGTGTTGATGAAATTAATACCCTATTAATACCACATTTTGTTCTGTCTTGTGTTAATGCCACATCACCCCTTCCACCTCACTCAAATGTAGATATAAAATCGGAGATACGTAAGTTCTATTCAGTTGTGTATTTGTGAACTAAAGTCTTTGAAAATGTAATAAGTTTTACGAAACGCGCCCGTGTCGCGTCAGACTAGAAATAAAAATGAATTTTGGAGAATTGATTTTTGATTTACCTCCAACAGTGAAGCGTAATGTACGAAAGATTGAGAAAATTCGTGTTAGAATTATTAATCTTACTTTTTCGGTCATATTTAATAATATATGTCTACAGGAAAGACTGCTACCAAAATATACTAATATATATGTGTATATATATATATGTATATATATATATACATATAAATATATATATATGTATATATATATACATATAAATATATTATATATATACATATATATATATATATATATATATATATATATATATATATATATATATATATATATATATATATATATATATATATATATATATATTTCAATTAGAACCAGGACTCGTTAGAGGGGAAAAGTAAACCTGCGACCCACCAGAAGGGACAGAAAGTAAACCTGTGACTCTCCAAAAGGGACAGAAAGTAAACCTGAGACTCACCAGAAGGGACAAAGTAAACCTGCTACTCACCAGAAGGGGGAGAAGGGGCAGCCCACCAAGTAAACCACAGTCCCGCGCCACCTGACCCTCATCACCCCCTTGTACATCTCCCTCGTACTCAAGTCGTACGTCCGGAAGCACTGCAAGGAGACAAACCCTCACATGTAGACAAAACAAGTCAATATATTGCTTATGACAGCTGCTTTCAAAGCTGATATATGTACTCACCTAGTTGTACTCACCTAGTTGTGCTTGCGGGGGTTGAGCTCTGGCTCTTTGGTCCCGCCTCTCAACCGTCAATCAACAGATGATGTGTATGTGTCGTGCTGCACACAATTGGACTTCCAGGGGAGCCGGTCGGCCGAGCGGACAGCACGCTGGACTTGTGATCCTGTGGTTCCGGGTTCGATCCCGGGCGCCGGCGAGAAACAATGGGCACAGTTTCTTTCACCCTATGCCCCTGTTACCTAGCAGTAAAATAGGTACCTGGGTGTTAGTCAGCTGTCACGGGCTGCTTCCTGGGGGTGGAGGTCTGGTCGAGGACCGGCCGCGGGGACACTAAAGCCCCGAAAGCATCTCAAGATAACCAGATGCCCAATAATATAAACTTTTGCCAAACTACTGAACTGCGACACCGACAAAAGAAATCAACACAAGTATACAACGTGTCTAGCAAAAACAAGAAGGTAAATATTGAGAATAAATAATTAAGTAATCAAATCACAAATAAGTGATTATTTTACTATCTAAGCCCCCAACTAATCTTTTTAAGTCCAATTAAATCCGTGAACACGTCGTAATTTCTCTAAACAAATATCTAACCGTGAGAAAGATCTTGTAGCTGTCGTGTTCGTCGTTGTCGTCGACGGCGTAGACGTAGAGAAGGAGGGGGCGAGAGGTGTTAGGGGTGAGCCACGACATGTCGCACAGGTCACGAGGGATTATGACCTGCCTGGAGGCCACAGTAAGGTCATAACGCAGCTGTTCCTCGTATCTCGCTCGAACCAACCTGAAAGGCAAGTGTCACAATCCAGTTCTTGCGTTGCAATTCTGAGGTCACTGGCCATTTGACGAAGTCTATTAGTTAGGTTGAAAATTTAAGGTCTATGAACTGCCAAGATTATTAAAGCATTACCAGTCTTTGTTTACAACTTTCAAGTACCTGGTTGATACCTGGTTGATGGGGTTCTGGGAGTTCTTCTACTCCCCAAGTTACACTTTAATTCTTAAAACACTTCAGGATTTCGGTAAACTCTTTGAGAAACGCCTTTAGATGCACGAGTACTTTGTCCAGCCCAGAGAGCTGGCCACCTCATCACATCAAATTATGTGTGTACTTACAAGTTGATATCCATGAGGGGGACGTGGCTCATGTTGTTGTAAATCATGCGGTTGAAGTAAACCTCCTGTTCGAACCCACTGACGTGTATTCCTGCAGACCCCGCGTGAAACGTCCTCGAGACTTCAGGGAAGACCACGTCTCGGCCCTTCCGCAGGTCTTCCCACGTCAGCCACCAGTCCCAGTCACCTATCTGCAGGAAATACCAGGTGTATTTTCTTAACAGCAGGATCGAACTGCGCTGACTCTTGCCACCACCTTCCCGCCTCCTGGTGAATGTAGTGGCAGTACTTCCCGTGTTTTGGTCCGGTTGAGAAGCTCTCGGTCGTTCCCCCGTGTGAGGGAAGGCGGTGACAAAACCGAAAAGAAAGATTCGCGTTAAGTGAAAATCCTTATCCAATCCTAAGACTTGAAGATAAAGGGCCAGATTCACCAAGCAGTTTCGCAAGTACTTACGAACGTGTACATCTTTCCCCAATGTTTGTCGGCTTTGGTTACATTTATTAAACAGTTTACAAGCATGAAAACTTCCCAATCAACTGTTGTTATTGTTATAAACAGCCTCCTGGTGCTTCGGAGCTCATTAACTGTTTAATATTTGTAAACAAAGCCGTCAAAGATTGAGAAAAGATGTACAGGTTCGTAAGTGTTTGCGTAACTGCTTCGTGAATCTGGCCCAAAGTCTTGTCAGGTCAAATCAACTCACCCCCGGACGCACCCAGTTGTTGAGGACCTCGGTGGAATAGGCTCGGGATACCATCCATCCGTACATGGGATAGGTGCGAGCTCTCAACAGTACACTGGGGTCGCTGGCGGTATCCACGAAGCTGTTGCTGCTGAAGGCGTTGACGCAGAAGACGGTCGGGTCCAGGTCCAGGATTGGAGACACATGGTGAAAGTACCTGAAGGGAAATATGAGGCACTCAGAAACTGAAACCGCCTGTTGACTGTTGTCTGAGAATACTTGATGGAGAGTTGAAGTGATTAGCAGTAATGAAGGTTGAAGTGATTGTGGTGGCAGTAATGAGTTTCCATTACATAAAACATGAGGGTTCCAATTAGAAATGACGACAGAAGGCAGATCGAGCGTTATCGAACGTAAACATTTAGACCTATGGTTGCCATAGTAGTACTTCAAGATAGGTAGACAATTATAGGATGAATAACAATCGGGTTATCTCTAGCTTTCTTTTCTAATATGATCCTCTATGGCTGGGAGGAGTCAAGCGGCTGCCACCACACAGATCAAACTGCACTGAACACAAAACACTTCCAGTTTATAACTTCTGACCCATACTTCTGGTGTCTTACCTGAGGAAGTCTGGGGAGAGGAGGAGGTCGTCCTCGACCACTATGGCCTTGTCAGCTTGAGGAAAGCTCCTGAAGACGCTGTAGAGGGCGAACCTGACGTTGGCGTTGGTGCGGATGTTGCCGACGCCCTCTGGTCTGTGGACCACCACGCCCACGCCCAACACCTCCGTCAGGGCCAGGGCCTCCTGGTGGGCGCCGTCCACAGCCACCAACACCTCCGTCTGCGCCGCCCCGGGGATGCTGAACAAGTTCCTCAACACTCTGTGTACCACAGAGATATATATAAATATATTTAACATGCGCAAGATTTCTGTAAATAATTCTAATTTGTGTTTGGATTTCAAACACAAGAAATGCAACACGATGCTAATTTATACATGGTTACAGAAATGTTTTATCAAATTTAACCTGAAACTTGAAGGATATCTAGTTTAATAGACGCAAGATGCGTTCTCATCCCTCTCGGTCCCCACTAACAACACAGGGAGTCACCTGTACAAGTGATGAGGCTTGTTAGCGGTCACCACCACCACAGGGATGCTCTCCTTCGTCAGGATGCTCTCCTGAAAGGAAGACCAGAACGCGAGGGCTCAATCAAGCCCTGAGAATAAGCAGGTTCTTCAGTTAAATTTAATTTTGGAAAAAGATTACCTGCACTTTATGGAAATTTAGAGTAATTCTACTTATAGTTTATGACACAAATAGCAGGTCTATCTGCATTTTGTGGAAAAAGAATTAGGTCTATCTACACCTTATGCAAATAGACAATAAGTCACCCAAAATATATGGATAAAAAAGCCCTACCGAACAGTTTACGCTAATAAATGATTATACATTCATAATTTATAAATATACAGGCGTACATTATACAGGAATGTATTATACAGATGCACATTATACAGGTGTTTATTATTCAAGTGTACATTTTACAGATGTTTATTATTCAAGTGAACATAATACAGGTGTATATTATAATAGCAATAACAACAGCAGTTTTAATTATGCATTATATACTATACTAAAAAATTCGAATTAACAACAGGTGTCAACAGTTACCTGTCCCCTAAGAGCAGGTGTCGAGAGGCATACCTGTAACTTGCGGGTCTCAGGGAAGAAGGTGCCGTTACAGGTACAGAGGTCACTGTACCCCTCGTACCGCTCGCAGAAGGCTGCCTGCAAACATCGATCCGGAAGACTGTACCACGCGCACCGTACTCGACCTGACGAGGATCACGGTACAAGCAGCGGTGATTGAAGAAACAGGTTGTTGTACCAGTGAAGATTATAGGTATATAATACTACTACTACTAATAATAATCCTTTTTTCTGAGGTACTTACCTGTGGCCGCTACGCTCTTGGTCACGAAGGTGTCTAGAAGAAGGGCCGTCGACGGATACCTTCCCATCTCCCTCGTGGTCACTGCCTCCGCCAGCGAAGCGCCGCCAACTACGCCCACCCACGCCCACGCCTCCCCCTGCGCCGCCTGCGCCGCCCACGCCGACCCCAGGGTCACCAGGGCGTTCTCCGCGTCGCTTCCAAGGAACAGGATCCATTCCGGCTGTAGGTGATAGAGGAGACTTGATATAAAACTTTATATACACATAGGCCTTTGGTCCGCCAGACTTCCGTAGGCCTAGGTTGGGTTAGAATTGTATGTACTTGCAATACAGGTTGTAGTAGTACACTCACCACGCCCATCACCACCAGCACTCTGCCGTGCTGCACGCCCATCACACAGCTGGCCAGCCGGGCGTGCTCCGCCGGCTGGTACGTCAGGAAGTGCCGTGCCATCATCAGCTTGGGCCGTGCCTCGTGCACTGCAACCACGTGCACCCCGGAGTGCCGGGACCCGGACCGTGACGCGCTTACGGCCTCCCCGGAGCTGGCGTACATCTGGGGGAGATAAGACACTGAACATGAAGGCGTAAATACGCTTAGTTATATTAACGAGCGAGAGAGAGAGAGAGAGAGAGAGAGAGAGAGAGAGAGAGAGAGAGAGAGAGAGAGAGACAGACAGACAGACAGACAGACAGACAGACAGACAGACAGACAGATAGACAGACAGACAGACAGACACAGCGACAGAGACGAAGACAGAGAGACAGAATTGTTACCTAAATACTGATCTTGTAAATTACAAATCTTAACATTGCTCCATCTTTGAAACAGACAAACTGAAATTGACAGAAAATCTGTCATTTTTAGAGACAGAGAGACATGAGATAGACATAAAGGAGACATACAGGAAGAGAAAACAAAAGATAAACAGAAGGAGCAGAAGAGTCAAACAGCCAGATAAACAGATAGACATACAGAGAGACAGTAAAGACAGAGCCAGACAGACAGTCTACTCACCAGCTGTCCATCAAGACAGAGTGTCACACACGTGGCGTTGACGATGACAGACACCAGGTAATGTTGGCTCCGAACACCTGTAACAGGACAGGTGTGAGGTGTTTCGTGTTCGGTGGAAGTGAACCAAAACATGTTTAGCCAAACAGGCTAAGTTCTAACAAATTCTATCTATGATGGGAGTTGCAGGATCGACAATACACCACTTGCAAGGGGCTACGAAGACAGATTAATAACTCTAATACGAGGACGAAGTAAAGGTGCAGTGTCCACCTGCTTGGACCATCGGGAATCGAACGCCGTCCATGCAGGCGAATAGGCGCGAAGAAGCGGAGATTAAGTAGCAGAATCAGATTAACATTTTAAGTGAATGTTACTTAAGGCTTGTATCAGCCTCCGGAGGGGGTGGGGGGGGGGTTATTAAGGCCACCTAAACAGCTTTCTGACCAATCAGCAAGGACATTATAGTCCTAGACTAAAGTGTCGTGGACTAAAGTAAACTCTTAGTATACATACAGCGAGAAGCAGGGTACACTTTTCAGTATATACACATTGGTCTTGTAAACAATTATACACGTACAGTTTGTAAATAAATATATAAATTAAAAATAAAACTAATTTATATATTAAATAAACAGGAAGCAATTTATGCAAATGATTAACAATTATAAATCTTAATTGGTAAATCTTATAAATGTATTAATGAATAATTAATACTTATACACAAATGTAATACACATAAACAAGGATATCTCACCTTGTATTCGTGTGTGTAGCGACAGGTCGTACGACTGGTGCCTCTGTTGCCCTGAGGAAGGAGAGTTGTGGGTTAGTGAGTTTTGTTGACTGTTGGAGACTGTTTGGTGCCTGTTGGTGACTGTTGGAGACTGTTGGTGCCTGTTGGAGACTGTTGGTGCCTGTTGTTGACTGTTGGAGACTGTTGGAGAGTGTTCTAGTTAAAATATTGGCGAGATTGTCAAGGAATATAAAACTTGTCACCACTAAAAACTGAAAAAACAGATGTCCCCTGTTTCAGCAGGTGTTAAAATACATTGGTTGAAGATGATGTTGACGTTCATCTGTCCTTGCTGATGTTCAGATACCTGAATTTACCTGAGGGGCCACCATCTCTCTCTCTAGTGGCCTCGACAAGAACAGAAAGCCGACGGGTTATCAAAGGTCTCCCCTACATATTTGTCATATTCCAGCTGGCGTTGAATTACACCTGTTCAAGCTGGCGTTGAATTACACCTGTTCAAGTTGTTCAACGTTTCTGGCGACCAATCGCTATCCCTCCCCCCCCCCCCCCCACCTCTTCTAATCCCAGGCTAGAGCCCAGTGTGTTCCAGTAACTATAAAAAAAGGAGCTTCCCGTTACTTACTTGCCATGTTCCTCCAGCGTAGTGACGGAGCTCCCTGCACCCTTGGCACCACCAGTAACACTGCCAGTAACACCAGGGTTTTCACCCTGGCCAGCATGCTTCTGTGGAACCTTTCACTCGTAACGCTGGAGGCTGTTACTTTCTCCCTTTCTCTAAAGTTAAAGTTACGTTGGAAAGTAAATTTCTCTCCGCAATTTCGTTTAGGGAGCGTTAGTGTCTTCCTGTTAGCTTATGGAAGGTTCATTTTCGTTGTTACATTTAGCGTTACTAAACGTTACTTTCTCCCAGTTAACGCTAGGGAGCGTCACTGTCTTGGTGACGTTTCACCGACACTGTGACGTCCCCTCAACACTGTGACGTCTCCCCAACACTGTGACGTCTCCCCAACACTGTGACGTCTCCCCAACACTGTGACGTCCCCTCAACACTGTGACGTCTCCCCAACACTGTGACGTCCCCTCAACACTGTGACGTCCTCTCAACACTGTGACGTCCCCTCAACACTGTGACGTCTCCCCAACACCGTGACGTCCTCTCAACACTGTGACGTCCTCTCAACACTGTGACGTCCCCTCAACACTGTGACGTCTCCCCAACACTGTGACGTCCTCTCAATACTGTGACGTCCTCTCAATACTGTGACGTCCTCTCAATACTGTGACGTCCCCTCAACACTGTGACGTCTCCCCAACACTGTGACGTCTCCCCAACACTGTGACGTCCCCTCAACACTGTGACGTCTCCCCAACACTGTGACGTCTCCCCAACACTGTGACGTCTCCCCAACACTGTGACGTCCTCTCAATACTGTGACGTCCTCTCAACACTCTGACGTCCCCTCAACACTGTGACGTCCCCTCAACACTGTGACGTCTCCCTAACACTGTGACGTCTCGAGGAACTGTTACTTTGTACCGTCAACAAAGCCAGGCTAACCAAAGGTGAGGAGAGAGGGAGGAAGCAGCACTGTGGCCGCGGGTTGATGTGGCAACTCTGAGCAACTGCAGCATCAAGCCCGCTTGACTTCACAGCCTGGTAGATCACCAAGTGCTCCGGGCACCCTGATTTCTCATCACTGATACAGGGAAGAATGTAAGGCAGATGTTGCAATGCACATGTTGCAACGATAAGGCGGGAATCACGAGCCAGTAGGTGTGGTTGGTTCACCAGGCCAGCTGTTGAGGGGTGAGAGGGAGAGGGAGGGAGGGAGAGTGAGGGAGAGGGAGAGAGGGAGGGGAGGGGGGGAGGGAGGGGTGATCTGGGGCCAAGGGGGGGGGGAGATTTGGAGGGAGGAAGGTTGTGTTTGTGGGTAGGGGAAGGTGGGACGGGGAGAGGAAGGGTTAACAAGTGGGTAGGTGATGGGGGAAGGGTAGGGGGGGGGGTAGTGGAAGGGGGACTGAAAGGAGTAATATTTGTGTATCTTTCCTCATCTCCCTCGCTCGCTCCCTCCCTCTCTCACCCCTCCCCAAGGGTACTAAGGGAGGGAGTTGCCACCATCTCCCTTACTCGCTAATTATCTCCTTTTCAACGGTCTTTAACAGCTAGTTCGACATTTTCTCGAAACGATGTATATATATATATATATATATATATATATATATATATATATATATATATATATGATACCATATACTCTGTTTCTATTACAGATTGTCTTTAATTAGACTGGTTTCTGTTCCTCTTTATATGCTCTAAAAATGATGCTATGTTTTATTCTTTACTCTTTATGCTTTATTTTCAATTAGAACTCATTAATGATAAGATAAAAGCTTCAATTATATGAACATAATTTTTGTTTGTATATTAATAGATTTGAATTTGTGATAAAAATAATAAATAATTGCGTATTATTTGTTAACGTTGCAAATGAGGAAAAGTGAAGCAAAATATTGACAGTGTGGCCGGGTTGCCATGTGGCAATGTTGTCCATGTTGTCAGTGTCTGTGACGGTTATGTTGTCATTGTCTGTGACGGTCATGTTGACAGTGTCTGTGAAGCTGTGACTGGCCATGTTGACAGTGTCTGTGAAGCTGTGACTGGCCATGTTGACAGTGTCTGTGAAGCTGTGACTGGCCATGTTGACAGTGTCTGAAGCTGTGACTGCCCATGTTGACAGTGTCTGAAGCTGTGACTGCCCATGTTGACAGTGTCTGTGAGGCTATGACGGGCCATGTTGACAGTGTCTGTGACGGCTATATTGTCACTGTCTGTGACGGGCCATGTTGACAGTGTCTGTGAAGCTGTGACGACCATGTTGACAGTGCCTGTGATGCTGTGACGGCCCATGTTGTCAGTGTCTGTGACGGCCATGTTGACATTGTCTGTGAGGCTGTGACGGCCATGTTGACAGTGTCTGTGAAGCTGTGACGGGCCATGTTGACAGTGCCTGTGAAGCTGTGACGGCCCATGTTGACAGTGTCTGAAGCTGTGACGGCCCATGTTGACAGTGTCTGTGAGGCTGTGACGGGCCATGTTGACAGTGTCTGTGAGGCTGTGACGGGCCATGTTGACAGTGTCTGTGAGGCTGTGACGGGCCATGTTGACAGTGTCTGTGAAGCTGTGACGGGCCATGTTGACAGTGTCTGTGAGGCTGTGACGGGCCATGCTGACAGTGTCTGTGAAGCTGTTACGGGCCATGTTGACAGTGTCTGTGAGGCTGTGACGGGTCATATTGACAGTGTCTGTGAAGCTGTGACGGGCCATGCTGACAGTGTCTGAAGCTGTGACGGTCATGTTGACAGTGTCTATGAGGCTGTGACGGGCCATGATGACAGTGTCTGTGAGCCTGTGACGGGCCATGTTGACAGTGATTGAAGCTGTGACGGCCCATGTTGACAGTGTCTGTAAAGCTGTGACGGGCCATGTTGACAGTGTCTGTAAAGCTGTGACGGGCCATGTTGACAGTGTCTGTGAAGCTATGACGGGCCATGCTGACAGTGTCTGAAGCTGTGACGGTCATGTTGACAGTGTCTATGAGGCTGTGACGGGCCATGATGACAGTGTCTGTGAGCCTGTGACGGGCCATGTTGACAGTGATTGAAGCTGTGACGGCCCATGTTGACAGTGTCTGTAAAGCTGTGACGGGCCATGTTGACAGTGTCTGTAAAGCTGTGACGGGCCATGTTGACAGTGTCTGTGAAGCTGTGACGGCCCATGTTGATAGTGTCTGAAGCTGTGACGGTCATGTTGACAGTGTCTATGAGGCTGTGACGGGCCATGATGACAGTGTCTGTGAGGCTGTGACGGGCCATGTTGACAGTGATTGAAGCTGTGACGGCCCATGTTGACAGTGTCTGTGAGGCTGTGACGGGCCATGTTGATAGTGTCTGTGAGGCTGTGACGGGCCATGTTGACAGTGTCTGTGAAGCTGTGACGGCCCATGTTGATAGTGTCTGAAGCTGTGACGGCCATGTTGACAGTGTCTGTGACGGGCCATGTTGACAGTGTCTGAAGCTGTGACGGCCATGTTGACAGTGCCTGTGAAGCTGTGACGGGCCATGTTGACAGTGTCTGAAGCTGTGACGGCCCATGTTGACAGTGTCTGTGAAGCTGTAACGGGCCATGTTGACAGTGTCTGAAGCTGTGACGGCCCATGTTGATAGTGTCTGAAGCTGTGACGGCCCATGTTGACAGTGTCTGTGAAGCTGTGAAGGCCATGTTGACAGCGTCGTTATATATATATATACTCCACAGGAGCCGAGAGTGCATTCTGACCTCTGATTGTGACGCTTGTGATAGCGTTCTGAGCTCGAGAAATATTATCCGTGTGATGCTGCTGAAGACGCTGATGATATCTTTGCTTACAATATACCTAAAAGTGTTTTACATCTATGTTTAAGGAATATAGGCGTCGCTGGCTCGCGTCGTGTAGTGGCGGACGTCTTCCCCGATAACTGACGATATCTGCAGCTATCGGGTTAGGAAATTTGATGATCCACTTAGATAAATTTACGCAGTCATCGTCAGCTGCCTCCTTGCAGTGGTGGGTGAAGATGAACAACGCCTTGCCCAAGCGGTTTATTAATACGATACTGCGTATACCTGCTAGAAATATTTATATACAAAGCCCCCGTATAGAAAATCTTCTTGCTTAGGCCTGGGAGGGAGGCCAAGGGCGCACAACAGCTCACGATGGAGAGGAACTAGTAAGCTGAGACGAGAAAACAAAATTGAAAGGAGGAATTTGTTTTTCTGTTTGCGACAGCAAAGTGTTGTAACCATCAATAGGTACACAAAGGAGCGGCAGAGATAGTAACAGCAGCAACAACAGGAGAAGCAGCAACAACAGAAGAAGTAGCAACAACAGGAGAAGCAGCAACAACAGGGGAAGCAGCAACAACAGAAGAAGCAGCAACAACAGAAGAAGTAGCAACAACAGGAGAAGCAGCAACAACAGGGGAAGCAGCAACAACAGAAGAAGCAGCAACAACAGGAGAAGCAGCAACAACAGAAGAAGCAGCAACAACAGGAGAATCACCAACAGCCCAAGGCACAGCATGAGTGGCGGACACCACAAGAGGTGGTGTGAATACCGCCGGTGTCTTACGTACAGGCCGCAAGGAAGAGCTTCACTCGTCCTTGGCTTGGCTACTGCTCTGCTGATCCTGAGGACTCCGCCCTCAGCAGGCTCTCCTGACGTCGCAGAAGGCCTGGAAGCCTGGGAGTACCTTGCTAGTAAGTAAGTCGGTGTTTTAACTCTTATGTTTAAGAGAACAGGAAATGTAATGCCCTCGTGAATTAACATAGAAATTCTGCGTGCGGGTCTTTATTGTAGAGTCCAAATAACACAGAAATTCTGCGTGCGGGACTTTATTGTAGAGTCCAAATAACACAGAAATTCTGCTTGCGGGTCTTTATTGTAGAGTCCAAATAACACAGAAATTCTGCGTGCGGGACTTTATTGTAGTAAGAGGTCAAATAAATGGCTTGAAAAAATAATCACACAAGAACTTTTGTAGTCTGGACTTGAAGCTCGGGGACTTATTTCTTAATAAACAGAAAAAGTGTATGTTGCGATGTTGTGGGAACCGACCTGTGAGATTTATATTTATTTAATTTATATGAATTTATATAGAATTTATATTTACGTTAATTTATATACTTCGATAGCAATTTGTATGATGTTAAGTGGACTGTATTTCTGCAATAATCTCACAAATCGATTCACTACACATTAGGGGGGTTTATATTGAATTTATATATATATATATATATATATATATATATATATATATATATATATATATATATATGCAGCCAATCAAACTACAGTATTAAACTACATATTAGTACATTAAAGAGGTTCCTTATCTTAATTGTACAGCAGGCCTTAGTCCACCAGGTATAACTAGGATGTAGACACCAAATTTTCCTCGTGTGAGGTAGCTTCCATCACCCTGGTAACTGATACACAAAGCATGCTTCCTCGTCTTGACCTGTCAAAAGGGCGCTAGCTATGAAGCCAGAATCCTAATATATGACAGCTATATCAGAGAAAACACTGTACAATGAACCATAAAGACCAAGGCTTAATTACCTTTTGTATGAGGCGATTTCGCATTCTAACCGGCTCGCCCTTATCTACCTAACATTTAACTGGCCAGAAATGATTAGATAAACGGGTTTCAGCAGAACACTTTCCTTGTATTTGATGACAGCGTGTTGATAATAGAAGACCTTTGGTTTCCATAACACTTCGTCCAAGAGAAATTAACAGGAGCAGAATTTGCTCCCGTGCGCCTCTGGTCTAAGAACAATAACAATGGCTGACCACTCCCTCACCACTGACGCTACTGGCCTACATTATCCAGATATCAGAAAGTGATAGAAAGGTCACATTTACTCTATTTTAATATTGATAATTAAGTTAATTTATATGAGATGTTTTTATGATGGTAAAGTCCAAAGACTAATGTATTTAAGAATAATTCCCACCATAATAGGTGGTGAATTTATAATAGTATGTGGCAATGATATCCCGTTTTCTATAGACGGAAAGTTCCACTACAAGCTACATTTTCTATGGGTAACGTGTGTATACAGCACAGCTATTATCTGCAATTGCATGATATTATTAAATGGTGTCGGTTTTTCCGACAGATGTACTTATTAATAACGAGGTTGACACACACGTAACAGTAGCATGGTGTCACACTACTGTGTGAAAGTGTCACACAGTAGCATCTAAGCGGTCACCAGAGTGCGAGAGAGAGAATTTTAGGTTTCTCATTCCTTTTGAGAAAGTGAAAAAAAAGTTTTATTTCAGTCTCAGTCACGTTGGTATTGTGTTTCATTGAGTTGATTGTATGTTGGATTTATTTATAATTCCTCATTGATGATGTCTTTTATTGATGATATTTCTCAATGATGATGTCTCTATCGTCCTGACCAGGAGCAGACTCTTCACTACAACCCATGATGCTTCCAGCTCCAGGGTCTGGTCAGTTCCCTGCACCTTTTGTGTTCTTATGTGTTGGAGGGGGAGTGTTGGAGGGGGAGTGTTGGAGGGGGAGTGTTGGAGTGTTGGAGGGAAGAGTAGGAAGACAGAGAGACGAGAGGTAGAGGACAGTGAGGAAGAGTAGGGATCTTGGTTATCTTGAGGTTATCATGAGATGATTTCGGGGCTTTAGTGTCCCCGCGGCCCGGTCCTCGACCAGGCCTCCACCCCCAGGAAGCAGCCCGTGACAGCTGACTAACACCCAGGTACCTATTTTACTGCTAGGTAACAGGGGCATAGGGTGAAAAACTCTGCGCATTGTTTCTCGCCGGAGCCTGGGATCGAACCCAGGACCACAGGATCATAAGTCCAGCGTGCTGTCCGCTCGGCCGACCGGCTCCCCTCATCATCCGACCGGGATGAACACATGTACAGGTGAGAGAACTGGGAGATAGGATGATAGTTACCATGAGGTAAGGGAGAGGTAGAGGGTGACGGGTAGAATGGGACATGAAAGAGGAAGAGAGTAATGGAAGGAAGAAGATGAGGGAGGGGAAGGGGATTGTCATAGGAAGGGAAAAAAAAAAAGAGGGCGAGGGAAGTGATAAGGAAAAGAATGAGAGCGAAAAGCTAGAAAAAGGAAAAAAGGTAAGTGGAAAAGAACTGTACGCAGGTGAGGAACGTAGAGGAAGTAAACACAATTCAGATGAAAGTGATGTAAGGAAGAATGAGAATCGAATAAATAGAGAAAGATAAGAAATGCAAAATGGGGAAAACGTAAGCAAGATAAGCGCACCAGGCGAGACAACAAGGCCTCCTGAAGGTGCAGAGAGAGACCAACCTGCAGAAGAATCTCCACAAGTCAAGTTCAGAGGCAACATCAATCCTGAAGGAAACATATGCTTGAATCTGAAGTCAGTTTTTTGAATCTGAAGTCATACGCTTGAAGTCAGCTTTCAAATGTGTTTATATATTCACTGACTTCAGCTGAAGTCAGTGAATCTGAAGTCGGTTTCGTTGCGCTAGATTTGCATATGCAAGTTATGGATGAGTTTTGTTTGTTTAGGTTAGATTTGAGTTTGGCCTGGTTAGGTTACGATGAATAAGCTTTCCATAAACCAAAATCAGACTGTAACTTAAGCGTGTTATGTACGAAATGACCGTATTCGTACAGATGGCCACGAACGCCCGCTGGAGGTCAGAGTTCAGATCAGCATTGCCGAGGTCACCATATCCGTCAACGGAAACATGGTAAGTCGACCATCTATGTTTGTATGGTGACAAGTGTAGTCCAACAATGTTATAATGTATTAAACTCTTACTTCCGCCGCTAGTCTTCGATCGGCTCCTTTATAACATCTTTATTTTCCTCTGCGCCCTGGGCGCTGGTTCCCTGGCAGGTGTACCAGCTGCAGGGCGGGGGTGTGGCGCAGATGGGGCACAGGTGGCGTCACTCAGGAGTCCACCTGCTGGTGCTCCAGCCGCTCACCGGCCGAGTGATGCTGAAGAAGAGGTTCCTCACCTTCCAGCCCGCCGAGCACCTCGATCTGGCCTCCGCCCTCCGCGACCTCCAGCCAGGGAGGGTTGTGGTGCTGGCTGCTGTGGTGAGTGTGTGTGTGTGGACTCTATGTAGATACATATATATAACAAAGATTAATCCACTAATCAAGGAAAAACATTAACTCTGAATTACCTACCAAACGTGAGACAGAAAACACCCCCCTCGCTCTCCCCCATCATCTAAAAACTCTCTCTCTCTCTCCAGCCCGAGTGGGTGATGTTCCTGGGGCAGGCGGGGGAGTCGGCCCTCGCATCCCTGGGGTTCAGGTGGCCCCAGCACGTGGCGTCGGGGGAGGCGTGGGCAGGGGTGGCCATCTTAGGCCACGGGGTGGTGGCAGAGGCGGCCACAGCAGTGCAGCCACGCCAGTACCCGGCCAACACACTTCACCTGCTGACTACTCTACCCAAAGGAACGCAAGAAGGTAACACAGCTGACTTCAGATTCAAGCTTATGTTTCCTTCAGCACCGGTCGGCCGAGCGGACAGCACGCGGGACTTGTGATCCTGTGGTCCTGGGTTCGATCCCAGGCGCCGGCGAGAGACAATGGGCAGAGTTTCTTTCACTCTATGCCCCTGTTACCTAGCAGTAAATTAGGTACCTGGGTGTTAGTCAACTGTCACGGGCTGCTTCCTGGGGGTGGAGGCCTGGTCGAGGACCGGGCCGCGGGGACACTAAAAAAGCCCCGAAATCATCTCAAGATAACCTCAAGATAAGCACTGCAATATGCTATGAAAATATATTTTCGATAATATATCGTTTGAAGGAGACTCCTTTCTTGAAGTGGAACGAATTTCCTGGTAAATGTGTTTATATATACATATATAGATATTATATATATATATATATATATATATATATATATATATATATATATATATATATATATATATATATATATATATATATATATATATATATATATTGGAGCTGCCTCGTATGAGTCAATGGGCAGTCTTTAGTTTTCTTAATTTTTATGATTAAGCTGTAACCGTTTTCCGAACTTACAGGTTACTGTAAGTTCGGAAAACACTGTAGTCACAAAAGTGACTTGTGCATCAGTGGCCTGACACAAAAGTCCGCTGGTTTTATTGCGGGATAGTAAAAGTTTTAGCATGACAGCTTAATAATTGCCTGAACTAAATATACAAAGAAAATCAATTTAGTTCGAACTTTAGCTTAAGTAATTAACTGTTTTAAACTGGAAGATATAACCCAATTAAATTGAGACATTGAAACAAAAATTAAACCATATATATGCATTTACGTACGTGTAACTACAGTGGCTTGCGAGTGGTACCTGGAGGCTGAGCTACGTCTTCAAGGGAGGTTCTGTAGGAGGTTTGAAGGGTATGGTGACCTGTGCTCCTGTGTCGCCCCCTTCAGCCCCGCCGTCAGGTACAAGCAGGTAGGTCACCCTGTCCAGTGTTAATACAGACCCCACGCTATTGCACACCTCAGTCCTTTGGTTTACTGTAAAACTTGTTTATATAAAATATGGCTTCCAAAAGCCATTGGTGGCGTGTCATTAAATGTGTCCACTAGGCAACCTAACACCATCCATGGGTCTGAGACCCATCCATGGGCCTGAGACCCATCCATGGGTCTGTAACCCATCCATGGGTCTGTAACCCATCCATGGGTCTGTAACCCATCCATGGGTCTGAGACCCATCCATGGGTCTGTAACCCATCCATGGGTCTGTAACCCATCCATGGGTCTGTAACCCATCCATGGGTCTGAGACCCATCTATGGGACCCATTACACAGACTTCGATACTGATGAACGTATTGGGTTTTTACGCCAAATTAAAGAACCTATTTAATCTATTGAAATTAATTTACATTCAGAGACAGACATTGCTTGCATCTAAGTGATTCGTATACGTGACTGTCGCATACTGGTGATGACGTCGGTGTGATGACCCATGTATACAGATGAATGTGTTGACTCGTACAGAGTGGTGGTGGTGGAGCTTGTATACTGGTAGTATTATTGCTCTTCACAGGAACAACTGGTGATGAAGGAGCAGATCCCGGTAGTGGTGGTGACAGCCAGCAATCCTCGACACCTCTACAGGTTAGCACCACCTACAAGCTACAGTTCCGTGAACCCTTATAGTCTATTAGCCTGTGTTCTCTACGCGATGTAGAGGACATATATGCGTGTATTTCTGTGCTTTTAATATAGGGATGTGTACTTGCTACTGCTTGTGGTACACAGAGTGTTGAGGAACTTGTTCAGCATCCCCGGGGCGGCGCAGACGGAGGTGTTGGTGGCTGTGGACGGCGCCCACCAGGAGGCCCTGGCCCTGACGGAGGTGTTGGGCGTGGGCGTGGTGGTCCACAGACCAGAGGGCGTCGGCAATAACCGCACCAACGCCAACGTCAGGTTCGCCCTCTACAGCGTCTTCAGGAGCTTTCCTCAAGCTGACAAGGCCATAGTGGTCGAGGACGACCTCCTCCTCTCCCCAGACTTCCTCAGGTAAGACAGTGAGCAGTGGAGAGTCGATACGTTGATTCAGTTTAAGAAATATTGTTAAAGACAAACATTATTAAAATTGAACCTACAAGGAGCACTGTAGCCATGATCAAAGATAAGGGGACCACCCATATTTGTTCAAGTGAGTCAGACTTACACATTCTGTCCAGACAATTTTCTTATATTCATACACGTTGAGAAATAAGCTGTTTCTCTCTTCAATTCCTGCAGACATAGACCTACCTTGGCGGATTTGGATAGGCCTGTTTACCTTGCAGTTCCATGATCGTAGCAAAAATGAGAAAAACATCCAAAAACATTTACATAATCACCACCCTTGTGTGAAATGTTGACACTATAGAGAGATCTCACTAGACAACACACAGAGGCGCTTTACAGTGCTCACCCACAAGCGACTTAACATTGATAGTTAAATTATATAACGCAACAGGTGGAACAAGGATGTAGTTAGCTATACCTTACCTTCCCGCGGTCGCTGTTAGGTAAACATTGTTAGACAAGCCCACTCTCTCACCACCTCTGTTTGCAGCTTCTTCCACCAGGCGGCGTGGCTGCTGGATAATGACCCCACCATCTTCTGCGTGAACGCCTTCAACAGCAACAGCCTGCCGGGAATCGCTTCCGACACAACCAAGATGCTGAGGTCGGAGTCCTACCCCATGTACGGGTGGATGGTGGCCAGGAGCTACGCCAGGCAGGTCATCACCAACTGGATTCCTGAGGGAGTGAGTTGACTCTAGTGAATTGACTGTAGTGAGGGAGAGAGGGAGAGATACCTCACCCCCCGCAACACACCACCACCAACCATCCTCCCTCCCACACAGCCAGGTGACTGGGACTGGTGGCTGATGAGGGCGTGGGCGCAGCGTGGGCGTGATGTCGTGTCTCCGGAGGTGTCCAGGACGTTCCACGCAGGCAACGCCGGCGCTCACGTTGACGGGTTCGAGCAGCACCTCTACTACAGCCGCATGCTCACATCTCAAGTCCCACACATTGTTCTCCAGAACCTCAGCAGGTAATGCCAGAAGGGAACCAGATATATGAAACGGGGGAGTGGAAGGGAGGGGAAGATAAAGGTTAAGGAGATTGTAGGACAAAGGAAAAGTCTAAAATAACCGGTAAGGCAATCCAGAATGCAGGGTGAAGAATGGCATAACCAGTCGTAAAAGATTAACTGTCCGCTATTGGTGTAGTGTGTGCTGGTTCGCACAGATCCAGTACCTGCCTGACGGAGATCTTAGAGCGTACATCGCCGCCCAGAGACGGTTGCCACACACACACACACACACACACACACACACACACACACACACACACACACACACAAAATTCTCAGGGGAATTGACAGGGTGGACAAAGACAAACTCTTCAGCACGGGTGGGACACGAACAAGGGGACACAGGTGGAAACTTAGTACCCAGATGAGCCACAGAGACGTTAGAAAGAATTTTTTCAGTGTCAGAGTAGTTAATAAATGGAATGCACTAGGAAGTGATGTGGTGGAGGCTGACTCCATACACAGTTTCAAATGTAGATATGATAGAGCCCAGTAGGCTCAGGAATTTGTACACCAGTTGATTGACAGTTGAGAGGCGGGACCAAAGAGCCAAAGCTCAACCCCCGCAAGCACAATTAGGCGAGCACACACATCACGGGTGCCTCGTAGCCTGGTGGATACCGCGCACGACTCGTAATTCTGTGGCGCGGGTTCGATTCCCGCACGAGGCAGAAACAAAATGGGCAAAGTTTCTTTCACCCTGAATGCCCCTGTTACCTAGCAGTAAATAGGTACCTGGGAGTTAGTCAGCTGTCACGGGCGTCTTCCTGGGGGTGGAGGCCTGGTCGAGGACCGGGCCGCGGGGACACTAAAAAGCCCCGAAATCATCTCAAGATAACCTCAAGAAGATCACACCACGGCAGGAAAGTAACATTATTATCCCTAGACATCAACAAATATCCGTCAGCGTTCACTCGCTATGGACGACTTGCCATGACGCTAAACCAAACTAAGGCGTAACACAATAAACTTATGTGTCAATTAAACTGAAATAATCGCAGGAGAAAAGCAACAATAATTAAGGATGGTTTCATTGATCCTTATTTATTGGATCATTATCAAGGAATGAAAGAGAAGCGATAGATTCAGGAGAAATTACATAGTCTGGTTGGTACGTATGTTTAGAGGCTAATAGATTATTATTCATTTGACCAATTATCAAATGTTATAAGGAATATTATCCCAAACTAACATTTAAATTACACTAAATACGCATCTAATTAGAAAAATATTATACATTTATTTCAAGATTTGATTCACACGAAGTAATTTTGTGAACTTTAACTCACTGTGATGGACTACATCTCGTATACGAAAAAAAAAAGTACACTAGACCCTCTCCCCCCCCCCCCCCCGCGCCCCCCTCACGTGTTTTAATGATATCAAAACACGTGAATGTTCTGTGTTGTTTTATTCCCCGGTCAAAGTTCTTATCAGTTTGTCCTTCAAAATTTATCACAAGTTTGATACGGGCTCACCATAGCCCGTGCTACTTGGAACTTGTTCCGAGTAGCTGAATCTATAACAACAACAAATCACAAGTTTTATAGCAGATTTTGTAGAAAGTTTCCTAATAGTTATCTAGTGAATTTTGTAATGAAATAGTTTGATAACCTTCAAGATTCTTTAATTTTATATTCCTTTAAAAGTTTGAGAAGCTTGGGAAGCTCAGGGATGCTACTGTGAAATGTCAGTCACTACACATTCTTGGCAGTAGAAATGTCAGTCACTACACATTCTTGGCAGTAGAAATGTCAGTCACTACACATTCTTGGCAGTAGAAATGTCAGTCACTACACATTCTTGGGAGTAGAATTGTCAGTCACTACACATTCTTGGCAGTAGAAATGTCAGTCACTACACATTCTTGGCAGTAGAAATGTCAGTCACTACACATTCTTGGGAGTAGAATTTTGTTCTTAATTTTAAAATGTAAAAAAAAAATCAATACCTATGTTATTAAGTTGATTTTTTTTTTACCTTTTACGAGTTTTGTGCCTCAAACTGAATACTATATATGTTATTAAGCTCTTCATGTCTGCAATCTGGCCTACATGATAGAGCACACATACTGTTTTTTTTTCATCATTGGATGAATAGAAATACAGAAGGTGACCACTAACAGTCTCAGCCACCTACTACCGTACGCATACAATCGTCAACTCATACATCAACCTGCCTATTCATCCGTACAACATTACTCTCTTTCATCCACCATTTTCATACATTCATCCACCCTCCTTTCTGCCCAGCTGCAAATGATTTAGTCATCCACCAATCCAAACCCAACAATCGTCTCACTGCCCACCACCCACACCCAACAATCGTCACACTGGGCACCACCCACACCCAACAATCGTCACACTGCCCACCACCCACACCCAACAATCGTCACACTACCCACCACCCACACCCAACAATCGTCACACTGCCCACCACCCACACCCAACAATCGTCACACTGCCCACCACCCACACCCAACAATCGTCACACTGCCCACCACCCACACCCAACAATCGTCACACTGCCCACCACCCACACCCAACAATCGTCTCACTGCCCACCACCCACACCCAACAATCGTCACACTGCCCACCACCCACACCCAACAATCGTCACACTGCCCACCACCCACACCCAACAATCGTCACACTGCCCACAACCCACACCCAACAATCGTCACACTGCCCACCACCCACACCCAACAATCGTCACACTGCCCACCACCCACACACCCAGTCATCCACACACCTCCGCCCACAGCATCATCCTGGAAAACTACTTGGAGGAGATGAAGAGAGAGATAGAGGCGGCGGAGATGGTGATCCCTGACCCGAGCGAGGAGAGCTTCCTGCCGGAGGGTCGTCCGGGACCGTTCGTCGTCTTCGTCAGGTCCGGCACGAGAACCGACGAGTTCTTCGGCATACGGCTCTTCTTAATGGTACATAAGGAAAGCCGATTGATTACATTTGATGATTTGCTTTAAAATCACATAATATTCAGAGCTTAATTTTAAGAGTATGTTAATACAGAAATTATCTAACTTAGTTTGTGGTATACCCCTAACAGTATATCCCATCTATGGTACACATTCCCCCATACACCCTTATTGTATTCCCCCGCTTTCTACCCATACATAAGTGCGTATCCCACTTCGTTACTCATCTGAAAGCCCCGAAATACTCCGGTGAATCCCCAACTTGATTTACACTCACCCACGCTGCGTCCCTAAGCCCTCCGGAACACCCATCCCCATCAACACCCCCATCTACCCAAACATCAGTGCGTACGCGAAAAAAACGCGGGACATTCTTGAAAAAACGCCGTAAATCGCAGAAATTATGTCATTCAATTTCAGTTCGAACGTAAATTCACGTCAAAGCTATATAAACTTCAGTATAAAGGCCCATGTTTACCTATTTTACTGCCCCAATACTTCCTATGTATAGTCATACACCCTCGTACACCCCCTGAAAACTTCGCCATACAAAATTACTCTACGATACACCCGGGTATTATACTCTCAGAGGTTTCGTATTGAAAAATATGCCAAGCAAAATTACGACAAGCACAAGGAATATGTGACATAACCGCACTTGGGAGTATAGTACACACTCATGTAAGCACTCTCACTAGAGACGATCATTCTGAGAGAGCAATTCTTGTAGTCTACATCACTAAGACACACTCATGCCTCGAGAAAACACACTCGGAGCTAGAAAGGTGTACTTTCCTCGCCCTTGTTGTCCTTAGTACACAGCTCTATAGATTCCAGATCGCTAATTCGTAAACCCTATTAAATCTAAGATCCATTCCTAGTATAACCCTGGTATAACCTGTAAACTCAATATGTATTTCTATACACCCCCCTTTGCAAATTCATTTATACATATGGAAACCCCAGTTGACTCCCTGTAAACCTCTGTACACCTGTTGCTCCCCAGAGGCTGGGGTCGTACTTCTGGGATACTCGCGAGATCTTCCGCGGCGTGATGAGGCTGAAGTATCAGGGCCGCCTCCTCTATGTGGTGGGCTGCCCACTCTCTCAGCTCTTCTGGTGAGTAAGAGTGGGGTGGGGTGGTGCTATGCCCACTCACTCTGCTCTTCTGGTGAGTGAGAGTGGGGTGGGGGGTGGTGCTATACCCACTCTCTCTGCTCTTCTGGTGAGTGAGAGTGGGGTGGGGGTGGTGCTATACCCACTCTCTCAGCTCTTCTGGTGAGTGAGAGTGGGGTGAGGTGGTGCTATACCCACTCTCTTTGCTCTTCTGGTGAGTGAGAGTGGGGTGGGGGTGGTGCTATACCCACTCTCTCTGCTCTTCTGGTGAGTGAGAGTGGGGTGGGGTGGTGCTATACCCACTCTCTCAGCTCTTCTGGTGAGTGAGAGTGGGGTGAGGTGGTGCTATGCCCACTCACTCTGCTCTTCTGGTGAGTGAGAGTGGGGTGAGGTGGTGCTATACCCACTCTCTCTGTTCTTCTGGTGAGTGAGAGTGGGGTGGGGTGGTGCTATACCCACTCTCCCAGCTCTTGTGGTGAGTGAGAGTTGGGTGGGGTGGTGCTATACCCACTCTCTCTGTTCTTCTGGTGAGTGAGAGTGGGGTGGGGGTGGTGCTATACCCACTCTCTCAGCTCTTGTGGTGAGTGAGAGTGGGGTGGCCATTGCCCCCATCTCTTCCACTGAGTAAGGACGGGCTGCATCTTTTCCAGTTTCTTTAGGTGCTGAGGTGCCAGCTTACTCTGGCAGTGTGTGTGATGAGTGTGTGGCGAGTGTGTGTGTGTGTGTGTGTAGCGGAGTAAGTGTTGGAGAGTGAGAATGAGCTAGCGAGCGACGTAGATGTGGTTGCGGACCGTTCTGCAACATTGACTTCAGGTGGAGTGGTTGACCCTGGTGGAGTATCGTGGGGTAGGGGGTGAGACTGAGCTTGTGTGGTGAAGGATGAGATAGATTGATAAAGATTAAGCCACCACAAAAGGTGGCACGGGCATGAATAGCTTTTAAGAAGGATGAGGATGGTTGGACAGTTCAAAAGCGGGTTTGGAGACGAAGATGACGCGATTAAGTTTGAGGGGAAGGGATTGGGGACAGATGATAGGTGACGGCGAACTAGCCTGGGTTTGATATGATGGTACTTAGGTGGTGTGGGGGCAGGCGAACAACTTGGGGATAGGTTAGGTTATCTTGAGGTTATCTTGAGATGATTTCGGGGCTTTTAGTGTCCCCGCGGCCCGGTCCTCGACCAGGCCTCCACCCCCAGGAAGCAGCCCGTGATAGCTGACTAACACCCAGGTACCTATTTTACTGCTAGGTAACAGGGGCATAGGGTGAAAGAAACTCTGCCCATTGTTTCTCGCCGGCGCCTGGGATCGAACCCAGGACCACAGGATCACAAGTCCAGCGTGCTGTCCGCTCGGCCGACCGGCTCCCGGTTAACCATTGTAATGAGATCGTTCAATTGATGCATTTCTCGTTCAGCTTCCCCCCCTTACTATCTTCTTTTCCTTCTCCTAGCCGGTACAACCCTAAGGGGACGTTCTTCCTGGCTCCCTCCAAGGACCTCATCACCGCCGTCAGCGAGGCCAACAACCTCTACGAGCAAAGCCTCTACGATGTCGTCTCCCGGGTCAGGCAACCGACTCAAGATCTACAACAGGAGGCCGACCTCCTTAACTACGTCACACGACCTCGAGGTGCCTCCAGCAGGAGGTCGACCTTTACTGAGAGGTCGACCCTTGGCACAAGGTCGACCTCCATATTACCCCGTCACGAGGCATGAAGGTGCTGCTCCCTCAGCAAGAGACACTCTCTAAGACGACCACGAGATCGAGTGAAGGAAATTACTAGACCCATTACTCGACCTCAGCGCCATCTGAGTGGCTCGACCTTCATTCAGAGTCGACCCCAAAACAATTTCTTCATGCGAGTGATTATCTTACGATGTTAATTATAACATAAATATTAGTAATAATAAAACAAATATAACATTATACATTTTTAAATTATCTTTTAATAATTAATGTAATTACAGTGTTATAGTGGTAATGTAATTACAGTGTTATAGTGGTAATATAATTACAGTGTTATAGTGGTAATGATGTGGTGGTGAGTGGTACAAGAGTGCTCGTATTTTCACAGTGCGCGTATATAATAAGAGTGAAATTGTTTTGAGTGCATGCGTGTGCTCATGTCGCGAGCACACACTCGAGTGCGTAGATGTTAAGAGTGTATAATTGAGTGCACTTATGTTGAGAGTTCCCACATGATCAGAGTGCGCAGATGGTGAAATAACACAGTTGCGAGTGATCTGACGCTCACAGAGTGCACACACACGAGTAACAGCAGTTAAAGGAGAGTGCACGCACTATCACCCTGCATAATTAGAGCCTGGGTGAATGGTCTTTATATTCACTCACAGTCATCCTTGTACACCCTCCTCCCTGTACACCCTGTCTAACCTACTCTACACACACACTACACCACCACACTACACCACCACACTACACCATCACACACCACCACCACACACCACCACACTACACCACCACACTATACCACCACACACCACCACCACACTACACTACACCACCACACACCACCACCACACTACACGACCACACTACACCACCACACTACACCACCACACACACACACACACACACCACCACCACACTACACCCCCCCACACCACCACCACACACCACCACCACATTACACCCCCACACACCACCACCACACTACACCACCACACACCACCACCACACACCACACTACACCACCACCACACACAACCACACACACACACACACTACACCCCCCACACCACCACCACACTACACCACCACACACCACACTACACCCCCCCACACCACCACCACACTACACCACCACACACCACCACACACACACACACACACACAAGAGTGTGCAGAGGCACTTTGCCTGCCACTCTCCATAGTGTATAGTAAGTCACTAGAGACGGGAGACCTACCAGAAATATGGAAGACGGCGAATGTGGTCCCAATATACAAAAAGGGCGACAGACAAGAGGCACTGAACTACAGGCCAGTGTCCTTGACTTGTATACCATGCAAGGTGATGGAGAAGATCGTGAGAAAAAACCTGGTAACACATCTGGAGAGAAGGGACTTCGTGACAAATCGCCAACATGGATTCAGGGAGGGTAAATCTTGCCTTACAGGCTTGATAGAATTCTACGATCAGGTGACACAGATTAAGCAAGAAAGAGAGGGCTGGGCGGACTGCATTTTCTTGGATTGTCGGAAAGCCTTTGACACAGTACCGCATAAGAGGCTGGTACATAAGCTGGAGAGACAGGCAGGTGTAGCTGGTAAGGTGCTCCAGTGGATAAGGGAGTATCTAAGCAATAGGAAGCAGAGAGTTACGGTGAGGGGTGAGACCTCCGATTGGCGTGAAGTCACCAGTGGAGTCCCACAGGGCTCTGTACTCGGTCCTATCTTGTTTCTGATATATGTAAATGATCTCCCGGAGGGTATCGATTCATTTCTCTCAATGTTTGCGGACGATGCTAAAATTATGAGAAGGATTAAAACAGAAGAGGACTGTTTGAGGCTTCAAGAAGACCTAGCCAAGCTGAAGGAATGGTCGAACAAATGGTTGTTAGAGTTTAACCCAACCAAATGTAATGTAATGAAGATAGGTGTAGGGAGCAGGAGGCCAGATACAAGGTATCATCTGGGAGAGGAAATTCTTCAGGAGTCAGAGAAGGAAAAAGACTTGGGGGTTGATATCACGCCAGACCTGTCTCCTGCAGCACATATCAAGCGGATAACATCAGCGGAATATGCCAGGCTGGCCAACATACGAACGGCATTCAGAAACTTGTGTAAAGAATCATTCAGAACTTTGTATACCACATATGTCAGGCCAATCCTGGAGTATGCAGCCCCAGCATGGAGTCCATATCTAGTCAAGGATAAGACTAAACTGGAAAAGGTTCAAAGGTTTGCCACCAGACTAGTACCCGAGCTGAGAGGTATGAGCTACGAGGAGAGACTACGGGAATTAAACCTCACTTCGCTGGAAGACAGAAGAGTTAGGGGGGACATGATCACCACATTCAAGATTCTGAAGGGGATTGATAGGGTAGATAAAGACAGTCTATTTAACACAAGGGGAACACGCACAAGGGGACACAGGTGGAAACTGAGTGCCCAAATGAGCCACAGAGATATTAGAAAGAACTTTTTTAGTGTCAGAGTGGTTGACAAATGGAATGCATTAGGAAGTGATGTGGTGGAGGCTGACTCCATACACAGTTTCAAGTGTAGATATGATAGAGCCCGATAGGCTCATGAATCTGTATACCTGTTGATTGACGGTTGAGAGGCGGGACCAAAGAGCCAGAGCTCAACCCCCGCAAACACAACTAGGTGAGTACACACACTACACCCCCCACACCACCACCACCACACTACACCCCCCCCCCCCACACCACCACCACCACACTACACCACCACCACCACACTACACCACCACCACCACACTACACCACCACCACCACACTACACCCCCCCCCCCACACCACCACCACCACACTACACCCCCCACACCACCACCACCACACTACACCCCCCACACCACCACCACCACACTACACCCCCCCCCCCCACACCACCACCACCACACTACACCACCGCTCTACGCTCCGCCGCCTGGTTGATGAATCACTCGAGGTCTTCACTCCGTAGGTTCTCTGTAATGACTTATTTACGGATATTGATGACACGAATTTGAAAACCCATTCATCCAGGTGGTGGTGGTGGTGGTGGTTGTGGTGGTGGTGGTGGTGGTGGTTGTGGTGGTGTGGTGGTGGTGGTGGTGGTGGTGGTGGTGGTGGTGGTTGTGGTGGTGTGGTGGTGGTGGTGGTGGTGGTGGTGGTGGTGGTTGTGGTGGTGTGGTGGTGGTGGTGGTGGTGGTGGTGGTGGTGGTGGTTGTGGTGGTGTGGTGGTGGTGGTGGTGGTGGTGGTGGTGGTGTGGTGGTGGTGGTGGTGGTGGTGGTGTGGTGGTGGTGGTGGTGGTGGTGGTGGTGGTGTGGTGGTGGTGGTGGTGGTGGTTGTGGTGGTGTGGTGGTGGTGGTGGTGGTGGTGGTGGTGGTGGTGGTTGTGGTGGTGTGGTGGTGGTGGTGGTGGTGGTTGTGGTGGTGTGGTGGTGGTGGTGGTGGTGGTGGTGGTGGTGTGGTGGTGGTGGTGGTGGTGGTGGTTGTGGTGGTGTGGTGGTGGTGGTGGTGGTGGTGGTGGTGGTGTGGTGGTGGTGGTGGTGGTGGTTGTGGTGGTGTGGTGGTGGTGGTGGTGGTGGTGGTGGTGGTGGTTGTGGTGGTGTGGTGGTGGTGGTGGTGGTGGTTGTGGTGGTGTGGTGGTGGTGGTGGTGGTGGTTGTGGTGGTGTGGTGGTGGTGGTGGTGGTGGTGGTGGTTGTGGTGGTGGTGGTGGTGGTGGTTGTGGTGGTGTGGTGGTGGTGGTGGTGGTGGTGGTGGTGGTGGTGGTGGTGGTGGTCGTGTGGTGGTGGTGGTCATGTGGTGGTGGTCGTGTGGTGGTGGTGGTGGTTGTGGTGGTGTGGTGGTGGTGGTGGTGATGGTGGTGGTGGTGGTCGTGTGGTGGTGGTGGTGTAGTGATGGTGGTGGTGGTGGTGGTCGTGTGGTGGTGGTGGTGTAGTGGTGGTGGTGGTGGTGGTCGTGTGGTGGTGGTGGTGTAGTGGTGGTGGTCGTGTGGTGGTGGTGGTATAGTGGTGGTGGTGGTGTAGTGGTGGTGGTGCTGTAGTGGTGGTGGTGGTGGTGGTGGTGGTGTGGTGGTGGTGGTGTAGTGGTGGTGGTGCTGTAGTGGTGGTGGTGGTGGTGGTGGTGGTGTGGTGGTGGTGTAGTGGTAGTAGTGGTGTAGTGGTAGTGGTGTAGTGGTGGTGGTGGTGTAGTGGTGGTGGTGGTGTAGTGGTGGTGGTGGTGGTGGTGGTGTTGTGGTGGTGGTGGTGTAGTGGTGGTATAGTGGTGGTGGTGGTAGTGGTGGTGTAGTGGTGGTGGTGTAGTGGTGGTGGTGGTGTAGTGGTGGTGGTGGTGGTGGTGGTCGTGTGGTGGTGGTGGTGTAGTGGTGGTGGTGGTGGTGGTGGTGGTGTTGTGGTAGTGGTGGTATAGTGGTGGTGGTGGTGTTGTGGTAGTGGTGGTGTAGTGGTGGTGGTGGTGTAGTGGTGGTATAGTGGTGGTGGTGGTGGTAGTGGTGGTGATAGTGTTATAGTGGTAGTGGTGGTGATAGTGTTATAGTGGTAGTGGTGGAATGATGTGGTGGTGAGTGGATGAAGCGTGTGTGGTTCTGTGGTTGTTATGGTAGAGACATATTTTAGGCGAGGTAACTATCAGGAGAAAGCGCTAAGATAACATTAGCAAACAGTGCGACAGGTCATAGGTCATGTTTGTGGTAATTACCTAACACTATGAGGACGCCAGGTCAAGCTCGCTGCCCCTCCGCAGACAACCCGTCCTCACACTAGGTTGGTTAAAGCAGCGGCCGTCCTCACACTAGGTTGGTTAAAGCAGCGGCCGTCCTCCCCAGACTCATTCATCAATTTTAACAAACTATGTATTAAAAATTAGATTGTTCTCATATATAAATTAATAT
>NC_091191.1:303811-306311 GCF_040958095.1 Procambarus clarkii
TGTGCAGAGACGCTCACGCATCCGAATTTCATGAGCATGGCGAGGTTGCTCAGGCTCTGAGGTGCTCTGTCCTGGCCAACATTCTCCCCCTCTTTCATCGCACTGACTTAATGTTTGGGAGTGTTGGGAGAAGAAAAAGATATTGAAAATATTTGAACAAAAATGAAAATAATAAAAAATTTAGCTCACGATGGACACACTCCCAAACGCACACACTCACACTCATACACACACTCATACACAAACACGAGAACAAAATGAACAATAAGAACGGGAATAACAACCATATATAGCAACAAAAACACCAACAAATCTAACAGCAACAAGAGCAATAACAACAGATGCAACAGCAGTAGCAGAACAACAGATGCAACAGCAGTAGCAGAACAACAGATGCAACAGCAGTAGCAGAACAACAGATGCAACAGCAGTAGCAGAACAACAGATGCAACAGCACTAGCAGAACAACAGATGAAAGAGGAGTAACACACACACACACCATCAACACTAACAACAGTAGCAGCAACAGATACAACAACAGTAATACAATAACCCCAACAACAGGACCAATATACAAACTGCCATTAAACAACAGTAAACAAAGTTAGAGTGGCGAGGCCCCTCGCCTGGCTGGCCGGCGCAGTGAGCAGCTCATCAAATTCCATTACATATTAATATGATTATGAACATGCAATGCATATGCAATGGACAGCCATCATGCAGGCAACATTTGGTTCATGCCAACGAAATGACTGCACTGGCCAGGGGAGGGTGGGTGGGGGTGGGGGGGGGGAGGTGATGACAATTGTCGATTAGCTGATTCCATCCTGACGTTCGTGTGGGGGCGTGTGGCGTTCGTGTTTGGACGGGTGGCGTTCGTGTAAAGTCATTGTGTGGCGGGCTGCCTACTGGTTTGTTGCTACTGAGTGGTAGATTGGGCTCTTTAATCACTATATAGGGGGGGGGGGAATGTGTGTGTGTGAACTCACCTAGTTGTGCTTCCGGGGGTTGAGCTTCGGCTCTTTCGTCCTACTTCTCAACCGTCAATCTACTGGTGTACAGGTTCATGAGCTTTTCGAGCTCTATCATATCTACATTTGAGACTCTGTATGGAGTCAGCCTCCACCACATCACTTCCTAGTACATTCCATTTACTAACTAGTCTGACACTGAAAAAGTTGTTGTTAATGCCTCTGTGGCTCATTTGGGTACTCAGCTTTCACCTGTGTCCCCTTGTTCGTGTTCCACCCATTCTAAATAGTTTTTCTTTGTCCACCTTGTCAATACTTTTGAAAATTTTGTAGGTGGTGATCTTGCCTCTCTTAACTGTTCTGCCTTCTAGGGACGGGAGGCGTAATTGTGTGTGTGTGTGTGTGTGTGTGTGTGTGTGTGTGTGTGTGTGTACTCACCTAATTGTGCTTGCGGGGGTTGAGCTCTGGCTCTTTGGTCCCGCCTCTCAACCGTCAATCAACTGGTGTACAGATTCCTGAGCCTATTGGGCTCTATCATATCTACATTTGAAACTGTGTATGGAGTCAGCCTCCACCACATCACTTCCTAATGCATTCCATTTACTAACTACTCTGACACTGAAAAAGTTCTTTCTAACGTCTCTGTGGCTCATTTGGGTACTCAGCTTCCACCTGTGTCCCCTTGTTCGCGTCCCACCAGTGTTGAATAGTTCATCCTTGTTTACCCGGTCGATTCCTCTGAGGATTTTGTAGGTTGTGATCATGTCCCCCCTTACTCTTCTGTCTTCCAGTGTCGTAAGGTGCATTTCCCGCAGCCTTTCCTCATAACTCATGCCTCTTAGTTCTGGGACTAGTCTAGTAGCATACCTTTGGACTTTTTCCAGCTTCGTCTTGTGCTTGACAAGGTACGGGCTCCATGCTGGGGCCGCATACTCCAGGATTGGTCTTACATATGTGGTGTACAAGATTCTGAATGATTCCTTACACAGGTTCCTGAACGCCGTTCTGATGTTAGCCAGCCTCGCATATGCCGCAGACGTTATTCTCTTTATGTGGGCTTCAGGAGACAGGTTTGGTGTGATATCAACTCCTAGATCTTTCTCTCTGTCTGTTTCATTAAGTACTTCATCTCCTATTCTGTATCCTGTGCCTGGCCTCCTGTTTCCACTGCCTAGTTTCATTACTTTGCATTTACTCGGGTTGAACTTCAACAGCCATTTGTTGGACCATTCACTCAGTCTATCCAGGTCATCTTGTAGCCTCCTGCTATCATCCTCTGTTTCAATCCTCCTCATAATTTTTGCATCGTCGGCAAACATTGAGAGGAACGAATCTATACCCTCTGGGAGATCATTTACATATACCAGAAACAGTATAGGTCCAAGGACTGACCCCTGCGGGACTCTACTGTGACGTCTCGCCAATCTGAGACCTCACCCCTCACACAGACTCGTTGTCTCCTGTTGCTTAGGTACTCCTCTATCCACCGGAGTACCTTCCCTCTCACTCCAGCCTGCATCTCCAACTTT
>NC_091191.1:308811-398811 GCF_040958095.1 Procambarus clarkii
AAGTAGAGTTTTTTAGTAGAGTTACTAGTAGAGTTTAGTAGAGTTTTTAGTAGAGTTAGAGTAGAGTTAAAGTACTTTAGTTTTGAACTATGTCTTGGAGTAAAGAACACTCAGCGTACCATTACACACAGAACTCACAATAGCGTGATGCATCAAATGAACAAATCCACAAGGGCCGTGACGAGGATTCGAACCTGCGTCCGGGAGCATCTCAGACACTGCCTTAATCGACTGAGCTACGACAGGGTTAAAAAGAGTGAAACCGAAGTTCTAGTGAACTTACTGGATCCCGCAGTAAGTTCTACTGAACTAGCTCAGTCGATTACGGCAGTGTCTGGAATGCTCCCGGACGCAGGTTCGAATCCTCGTCACGGCCCTTGTGGATTTGCTCTCGGCGTATATACACCCAGAAGCGAGGTCTATATACACTCGTTGGTCTTTTGGTCCTTACGTATGGAAAGGACTAACCCCTTAGGCTCATAGATATTAGAATAATTTAGTCCTCCGGCCATTATATATGGTAATAATTGAAGCCTTAGGCCCATAAGTTTATGAAAATTATTAGTTCCCTATGCAAATGATTGGGTCCTTGGACCTATATATATATATATATATATATATATATATATATATATATATATATATATATATATATATATATATATATAATATATATATATATAATATATATATATAATATATATATATAATATATATATATATAATATATATATATATAATATATATATATATAATATATATATATATATATATATATATATATATATATTATATATATATATATATATATATATATTATATATATATATATATATATATATATATTATATATATATATATATATATATATATATATTATATATATATATATATATATATATATATATAATATATATATATATATATATATATATATATAATATATATATATAATATATATATATATAATATATATATATATATATATATATATATATATATATATATATATATATATATATATATATAATGTAAATATTCATTTATATAAACTGATGAATATATAGATAAATTATCTGACAGACGAGCAAGTGAAAGATCAACTACGCATAAAGATACAAAGATGGATGCACACACGGGCGAAATGAGAGGATGAAACAATAAATCAACGAATATCAAATAAAACAAGCGACCAAAAACATTTACCAAGCGTTGCAGGCTATTACCTGTGCGTCAAAAGTAACGCACTGTTAGATAAATGGTCCGAGTGATGTGGGTGAAGGGTACGTTATCCCCCACTGTCGGGTTTCAGTCCACATTCCCCGCGCAAACCCGCCCCGCCCCGCGCTATTTCCCGCCAATTATTGCGCGCGGAAATGAGAATCTGGGATTGTGTGGAGCTCTATACGTTTTGCACAACGCGCTTATTACTTGTTTTTCATCATAAATTTGCACCTTTAATGCAATTACACCAGGCTGTTGATTTACTGCGTTGTCAATTATGCCTTCCATATTCTCTCGCCTGGGAAACAGTGTTTGGCTTTTTTGGCAGGGCACTGTATTTTGATCGGGATTCATGTACAGTTTTTATTTATTTATTTTATCATATAAATGCATGCTGCGCACGCACCACGTACACTGACACATACGCTGCATACACTCATACACATATATACACACACACGCGCACGCACACACACACACACACACACATGATTATGTGTGTGTGTTGATGAGAAGAGTTGTGACAGATGAGGATTGCAGGATCCTCCAAGAGGACCTGAACAGGTTGCAGAGATGGTCAGAGAAATGGCTACTGGAATTCAACACGAGCAAATGTAAAGTTATGGAAATGGGACTAGGAGATAGGAGACCAAAGGGACAGTACATAATGAAGGGGAACAGCCTACCTGTGACGTCGCGCGAAAAAGACCTTGGGGTGGACGTAACACCTAATCTATCTCCTGAGGCACATATAAATAGGATACCGACAGCAGCTTACTCTACACTGGCAAAAGTTAGAACATCATTCAGAAACCTAAGTAAGGAGGCATTTAGGGAGCTTTACACTGCCTACGTGAGGCCAGTCTTAGAGTATGCCGCCTCATCATGAAGTCCCCATCTGAAGAAGCATATAATGAAACTGGAAAAGGTTCAGAGGTTTGCAACGAGACTCGTCCCAGAGCTACGAGGGATGGGGTATGAGGAGCGCCTGAGGGAACTGTGCCTTACGACACTAGAAAGAAGAAGGGAGAGGGGGGACATGATAGGAACGTATAAGATACTCAGAGGGATTGACAGAGTGGACATAGACGAAATGTTCACACGGAATAGTAACAGAACGAGGGGACATGGATGGAAGCTTGAAACTCAGATGAGTCACAGAGATGTTACTAAGTTTTCTTTTAGCGTGAGAGTAGTGGGAAAATGGAATGCACTTCAGGAACAGGTTGTGGAAGCAAATACTATTCATAATTTTAAAACCAGGTATGATAGGGAAATGGGACAGGAGTCATTGCTGTAAACAACCGATGCTCGAAAGGCGGGATCCAAGAGTCAATGCTCGATCCTGCAGACACAACTAGGTGAGTACACACACACACACACACACACACACACACACACTGTTTGTGTGTGTGTACTGATGAAGGTTAAGCCACCCAAGAGGTATAGCACGGGTATGAATAGCCCGTAAACTTAGCAAAGCCAGTCAGTTAATACGGTTAGAAAGTGAGATGATGATGATAAGAGAGAGAGACTTGATAATAGTCCAGGATGAACCGAAACTTCGTCAATTCTTTAATTTTCAGATCTGTGAGTTGGGCGTCAGAGTCCAGCCTCGATACTGTGCCTCACCGCCTGCATCAAACAGTGCCACTGGAGTGAGAGTGATATACGACGCAGGGAGTAACAGAGGGCGTTCACAGCTGTATTTAATAATAGTTAATATTTGCACTCAGAGAGCAAAGAATTGGTAACAGAGGTCAAGAGGACCCCCCACACACCACCCCCTGCCATCCTCCCCAGACACAGCAAGAGGACCCCCCCCCCCCCCACATCACCCCCTGCCATCCCCCCCCCAGACACAGCAAGAGGACCCGCCACACACCACCCCCTGCCATCCCCCCAGACACAGCAAGAGGACCCCCCACACACCACCCCCCCTGCCCCCCCCCAGACACAGCAAGAGGACCCCCCACCCCACCCCTGCCATCCCCCCCCCCAGACAGGTCTGGCAACCCCCAGTGAAAACAAGCAACTGTGGTTAATCTTCTTAGCGGCAGATCATCTAAATTTCACTTTGTTCGCTGTCGAAGTTCATGCTCGCGGAATCCAGATTTGTGGTCTCTAACACCAGCGATTAGGCGGCCCAGAGACTATCGCACCTTTCACTACCTTTCGTCCCTTTCTCTAGCCTTTCCGCCCTGTCGCGTCATCGTCCTATACGTATCTGATCAGAATATATTCCCCTTTAACGTCTTTCTGTTGTTATTGCCCGTTATTTTGTTTAGCAAATGGAGTTGTTTATTTGTGTGTAATAAATGTGATTTTCATTTAGGGGAAAATGCTTAATGGGGAAGAGAAAGGCAAGGGGGAAGCGAGCGTAAGTCAGCGGAAGTTCTTTAAAAATGGCGTACCTCATCTGAGATGAGCTGAGTGCCGCGGTGTCAGGGGCCGCCCCGCCAGCTTTCCCAAGCCAGCCTCTCTCCCCCCCGTGCCCTTACTGCTAGCCGCACCTCCTGACACTCTGGGGGTTATACCTTGGTCACAGCCCCTCCCCCGTCTGCCTGGTGGCTCCTCCCCGCACTCTCCGCCACCACCACGAACCCCCAGTTAATACCTCCGACAATAGCGCTCTCCATGGGTGTATATTTCTGTAGTTCAACACACTTTGTGTCTCTTGCTTCCACACACCTCTCTCTTCCTGTAAAGTTGTAATATATACGATTATCTATTTCAGTGAAAACTTCTGGTATCACATTTTTTGTTATCTTAATTTCACGTAATAGATATAATAGATATTGATATTAGATATTGATCTATTTCACGTAATAGATCAATACATATCGTTTTATTCTGAACTACAGCATACACTGGTTTTTTAAGTAACCAAACGTTGAGCCACTGTCTTATTTCAGTACTTAGACCTATATTCTATGCCTACTGAGGCCTTGGAGGTCCCAAACCGGTTCCTGTATCTGGCAGGCGGGCCACCACGGCTTGCTTGCGGTTACCGACATATTGTATTGCTAAAGTATATCTGTATTCGAGAATATCTGTTTGTGTTTGGTTGGAGGCTAGACGCTTGTGGCTAGTCTCATCCAATTTTGCAGGGTCAATGGCCTGGGGTATGGAACGGACATAGGCTGGTTGTGGTTAATCCTTTTGGTCCTATTAAAAATTAGTCTGGCTTAACAAGAATTAATAAGTCATTTTGTTTGTGTGTGCACTTAATCAATGAGTCTTGGTGTGAGTCTCTTCATTCAATTAATTCTACTTTTCTATGAAAAAGTTTCGATTGAAATAAAATTCCTGAAATAAAGAACTTAATTTTGGTTCTTACTCCTCCTCCTGTCTCTTTTATTCACCCTTTAGTGTCCCTTTCCCATGTCACTTTTGACTTTCCTCATTCATCTTCTATTGTCTATTTTCTCGACCTACCATTATTCTTCATTTCCCTAACAACCAATTATATTCCTTATCCACTCTTCATGTTCCCACTGATCCTCTCTCTCTGCTCAACATCCTATACCCATGTCCCTCATTTCTTCCCCCTCCCCTCCCCCCTCCTTCCTCCCTATTTCCCCTCAACAATCACTCTCGTCTCCATGCCCTGACCTATTTATCACAATTTCAAAGCCTGTCAATTTTTCAAGAGCAAAGTGCATCAAGATGTGAGATGGTCTCAGGTCATATATCCATCACTGGTGGCTCGTGCTGCTGCTGCTGCTGCTGCTGCTCGTGTTCTCTGTGGGTCGGGAACACAGGAGCTGGAGGTCGGGGTATGCCCTCACTGGGTATCATAACCCGACCTCTGGGAATGCCCTTTCTGGGCATACCCCGACCTCCAGGGTAAGAATCACATGCAGTATACAGCCTACTGGAATCCAGTCCACGTCTTCTCAATGGCATTCAACCAAGTCCTGTACATTACATCATTCCTTAACCCAGTGCAGTTTGCATCCTCGGTCATATTCTAAAGAGTTTGCAAGTCCGATGGACAAAATTCGAGTGTTATCTTGAGGTTATCTTGAGATGATTTCGTGGCTTTTTAGTGTCCCCGCGGCCCGGTCCTCGACTAGGCCTCCACCCCCAGGAAGCAGCCCGTGACAGCTGACTAACACCCAGGTACCTATTTTACTGCTAGGTAACAGGGAGGTGTGGGTGTGTAGGTGTGCTAGGTGTGGGTGAGAATGCTCCACCACACTCGGGTGCTTCGGTCAGTCAGCGTCATACACACTACAGCATTTTGGCTTCAACACTTTCCTCAGTTCCTGAAGAGTGGCTTAATCATCAGCGTTGACAACGGTCGTCCATGACCCTCCAACGTTGACAACGGTCGTCCATGACCCTCCAACGTTGACAACGGTCGTCCATGACCCTCCAACGTTGACAACGGTCGTCCATGACCCTCCAACGTTGACAACGGCCGTCCATGACCCTCCAACGTTGACAACGGCCGTCCATGACCCTCCAACGTTGACAACGGCCGTCCATGACCCTCCAACGTTGACAACGGCCGTCCATGACCCTCCAACGTTCACAACGGCCGTCCATGACCCTCCAACGTTGACAACGGCCGTCCATGACCCTCCAACGTTGACAACGGCCGTCCATGACCCTCCAACGTTGACAACGGCCGTCCATGACCCTCCAACGTTGACAACGGCCGTCCATGACCCTCCAAAGTTGACAACGGCCGTCCATGACCCTCCAACGTTGACGACGGTCGTCCATGACCCCTCCAACGTTGACAACGGTCGTCCATGACCCTCCAACGTTGACAACGGTCGTCCATGACCCTCCAACGTTGACAACGGCCGTCCATGACCCTCCAACGTTGACAACGGTCGTCCATGACCCTCCAACGTTGACAACGGTCGTCCATGACCCTCCAACGTTGACAACGGTCGTCCATGACCCTCCAACGTTGACAACGGTCGTCCATGACCCTCCAACGTTGACAACGGTCGTCCATGACCCTCCAACGTTGACAACGGTCGTCCATGACCCCTCCAACGTTGACAACGGTCGTCCATGACCCTCCAACGTTGACAACGGCCGTCCATGACCCTCCAACGTTGACAACGGTCGTCCATGACCCCTCCAACGTTGACAACGGTCGTCCATGACCCTCCAACGTTGACAACGGCCGTAACTTGTGTCGTGCTACCACTGCACCACGACTAATCCGAGGACCCCGCAAGGAAGTCGTCGCTAGAGCGAATCCTATTGCGATAATTCCTTTTCATCCCTCACAAAGGCGATCACTCTCTGATCGGCTGATGAAAAACAACATCTGATTGGTTGAATTCAAATCGGGTTTTGCCAATTCGTCAGCTGTTTCTAAATTCTTTACATAAATAAATACAGAGCTCACGAGTTGTCTTTTAATAATAATGTTTATAAAGATGGATAGCGTGGTTATTAACGCTTGTTTGACATTGTTGTTGTTGTTTAAGATTCGCTACCTGGAACAAAAAGTGCCAAGTAGCACGGGCTATGGTGAGCCCGGAGGGTGTTTGACACTACAAGAGCCCACTGTAGTCATACAGGAGAGGTAGTACAGTCGTTCATGTACGCTTTACTGAACCAGGAGGGTTACAGGCTTTTTTAAGGCTCGGTAAATCTCTAGCTTCCGACTTTCTATTCTCGTTTTTCTCTGTATCCCATGCTCTATTACCTCCTTTATTCAACACGTTTTCAATCGTATTATTTGCTCTTTTATCTTCCAAATGGCTTGTTATTCCCATCCTTTGCATATTATATATATACATATAAATAGACGAATCTACTCATTTACTTTCTTCTCGTCTTCCTTCTTTTCCATTCTTCTTCGCCTCCTCTACCTCCGGTTATCATCCCTTGTCATCTCCCCTTTCTCTCCACCCCTCCCGTCACTTCCTTCCCAGCCTCGCGACGCTGGCGGGAGAGGAACCCATTTTTCATCATCTGCATGGCAAGCAGCGTGCTTCAGCTAATGATGAAAGATTGGCCGCCCTGATGCATATTCCTTTGAAATCACAATGACAGCCTGAAGTGAGCCTTGTTAGGCAGGTGGAGAGGCGAGAGAGAGAGGGAGAGAGGGAGAATTGGGAGGGAGAGGGGTGGTAGGGGGGGGAGAGGAAGGGAGCCAAGGGAGCCACGACGATAGAGAAGGGAGAGGGAGAGGAGAACGCGATGATCGAGGAGCTGCACAGAAAGAGGAGAGTTGGGGAAGGCAAGAGAGGAAGAAGGTGTAAGACAGAGAGGTGAGGAGAGCTCACGAATAGAGTAATAAGAGTAAGAGGAAGGGAAGAAACGTATAAGAGAGGGGGAGAAGGACCCTGGTCAATTATCTAATTTAACAGGAATCGGTGTTACTAGCCAGCTAGTGCTGTGCAACACTGCACACAGCAACACACAGCAACACCCAGCAACACCCAGCAACACCCAGCAACACCCAGCAATACACAGCAACACCCAGCAACACCCAGCAACACCCAGCAACACCCAGCAATACACAGCAACACCCAGCAACACCCAGCAACACCCAGCAACTCACTACTATACCTGATTAAGGACATAACGTGTAGATGCAAACTCCTGTAAGGACCCCGACCCTGAAGACAGGTTTCATAGTCTTGTTGGATATATCGGTCCTTCTAAAGCAAAAGTTTCACCGAAAATATTCTTCCTTATATACAGTATAACGTTTCTCTCTCTCTCTCTCTCTCTCCCTCTCTCTCCCTCTCTCTCCCTCTCTCTCCCTCTCTCTCCCTCTCTCTCCCTCTCTCTCTCTCTCTCTCTCTCTCTCTCTCTCTCTCTCTCTCTCTCTCTGTCTCTCTCTGTCTCTCTCTGTCTCTCTCTGTCTCTCTCTCTCTCTCTCTCTGTCTCTCTCTCTCTGTCTGTCTCTCTCTCTCTCTCTCTCTCTCTGTCTCTCTCTCTCTCTGTCTCTCTCTCTGTCTCTCTCTCTCTCTCTCTCTCTCTCTCTCTCTCTCTCTCTCTCTCTCTCTCTCTCGTACGCCTCTGTAGACTCCCTCTATGGTGTGCACTGTTGGCTGTAGTGGTTATCTCTAATGAATTCATTTGGGAAGCTTCCCCCTTATGCGGGCGCGTCAAATGTGAGTTATTTTTAGTGTGATGAAATATCGATATAATATTGTGCTTACGTAGTTATATGATAATGAGTTCATACAGAGATTGTCAGGGAGCCGGTGGCTGAACGGACAGAACACTGGACGCGTGATCCTGTGGTCCCGGGTTTGATCCCGGGCGTCGGCGAGAAACAATGGGGCAGAGTTTCTTTCACCCTGATGCTCCTGTTACCTAGCAGTAAATAGGTACCTGGGAGTTAGTCAGCTGTCACGGGCTGCTTCCTGGGAGTGGAGGCCTGGTCGAGGACCGGGCTCCAGGGACACTAAAACCCCGAAATCATCTCAAGAAAACCTCTTACATTAAATGATACACGTTCAACTGTACTATAAGAAAGCTTGTCTGTCTGTGTCTGGCCAGACGCAAGGGGCTAGCCTCACCCAAATTTGCAGGGGGGTGAATGGTCTGAGATACGGGATGGACATAGGCTCATCGGGGTAGGCCTATCTTAAATCCATTAAGAAATTTTAGTAATTATACACCCCCCCCCCCACAAACTTCTGTAAATAGTACACTTTTTCCATTAAATGCACATTAATGACACTATGTAAAAGACACATCGAACACTTTATGTAGGGCATACGTAAATCTGTGTATCTATGTATTTACGTATGTAGGTTAGCTTAGCATTTTAAAAGCACCGGATCACCTTCTGTGGTTGATTGTTCAATAAACCCTTGAACTATATGTTTAACACATCTCTAACCCTGTCCATGGAGGACAGAAGAAAATGTATATATGCTGGTTAGCATTGTAAATGTGTGGCCACGTCTGTGGTAGAAAATAATAATAATAAAAAAAAAACTTTTTCCATGTAGTGAAATATGAAATATGGAGAGTGATTACCATGGAGTTGTTGCTAAACTATAAAAATATAAAAATTTGGTCCAAACATTCAGATCTGATAGGAAAGAACTTACTGACTCCCAACGACCTGAAAGTACTAGTATAAAAAGCTATGATTTGTTCAGATCTGAAACCTACATCTATGGACAGCACAAAACGTCCACTAGACTGTGCGACACAGTGGTTGCAAGGATCAGGTTGGGTTACCGTTACCTGTGGCAGGTGGCTGCAGGTGACGGGTCTCCCAATCCTGAGCACTCCAGTTGCAAACTCTGTGAGCAGGAACTACGGCATGATCTCCCGCACTACATCACTGAATGCCCAATTATTAGACCTTTCAGACCAGTTGGCATGAGGTACCTGGAGCTTTGCAATTACTTTATTCACTCTCGTATTCTTGAAGATATCCTCACAGTATACCCAAAATTTGCCAGTGCAGGCTATTAAACACATGACTCTGTATGACTAACCATCCTGCGAGATGGGGACTTGTATTACCATTGCTACCTTATTCAATCTTGTGTTGTTGATATCCTCAAAATGCATCCGGAGTCTGCCAGTGCAGACCGCTAATCACATGCCTCTGTATGACTAACCATCCTGTGTGATGGGGATTTTATAGCATCACCTAGTTAGTTTTTTTTGACACACTGTACTCCACTTCATATAGTCTAGGGTAGCTGCACTAATGCAGATGTACCTAATATGTTAATAAAAAAAAAAAAAAAAAAAAATAAAAAGTAGATTCAACTTCAAACTTGTTACACGCTAATTTGGCTGCAATGTCTGTCTCATTATGATGGGTTATATTTATGTGTGAAGGTATCCATACAAAGGAAATTCGAGACCCTTTACTCTGTGCATCAATTAGGTCATTTATAATTGGGAGTATGAGGTTCTTGCTGTCGATCTTCCAAGAGAAGTTTTCGATTGCTTGAAGAGCAGACTTTGAATCGCAGAATATTATTCCTCCTCCAATATTTTTTAATGTGCTGGTTGCTAAATGTAATGCTGCTAGTTCTGCTTGTGTGGAGGTCAGCCAGTTGTTTAGCCTGACACTGACAGACTTTGTGCAAATATTATTTGGGTTACCGTTACCTGTGGCAGGTGGCTGCAGGTGACGGGTCTCCCAATCCTGAGCACTCCAGTTGCAAACTCTGTGAGCAGGAACTACGGCATGATCTCCCGCACTACATCACTGAATGCCCAATTATTAGACCTTTCAGACCAGTTGGCATGAGGTACCTGGAGCTTTGCAATTACTTTATTCACTCTCGTATTCTTGAAGATATCCTCACAGTATACCCAAAATTTGCCAGTGCAGGCTATTAAACACATGACTCTGTATGACTAACCATCCTGCGAGATGGGGACTTGTATTACCACTGCTACCTTATTCAATCTTGTGTTGTTGATATCCTCAAAATGCATCCGGAGTCTGCCAGTGCAGACCGCTAATCACATGCCTCTGTATGACTAACCATCCTGTGTGATGGGGATTTTATAGCATCACCTAGTTAGCTTTTTTGACACACTGTACTCCACTTCATATAGTCTAGGGTAGCTGCACTAATGCAGATGTACCTAATATGTTAATAAAAAAAAAAAAAAAAAAAAAAGTAGACGAAAAGGAAAGTAAATAAATTCATACTGAGGCCTATATATTTGTTTCAGTGCTTTCTGAGGGGAGAAAGGAAGGGAGGACGAATAGATAGCCAGATAGACAGCTAGAGATAGAGAAAATAGACCCGGGTAATCCTGGGTACCCCCCCCCCCCCAGGCTTAGCACAATAAACACAATAATCTATAAAACATTCAGTAAAGAGTGCTCAACGAATAACAAGGCAATTATTGATTCCAATATATATATATTTTTTCCCCCATTTAAACTCGAGCTAAACTGTGCAAATACGATTATATCATATGGGTCATTTCAAACTTTTAAGGTCAGATTAATATTTCTCCTCGTCACACGTGTGGGGTTGGGAGGCCTCGGCCGACGGGTGGAAAAACGTGTGTGTGTGTGTGTGTGTGTGTGTGTGTGTGTGTGTGTGTGTGTGTGTGTGTGTGTGTGTGTGTGTGTGTGTGTGTGTGTGTGTAAACAAGGGTGCCTAGGGGGGGGGCCGCTGGTGGTGGCTGAGGGAGAACCAACCCTTAGTCAAGCTCCTTGACCGCCTCCCTTCACTCGGGGCTTGACAGTGTGTCGTGTCTCACACCTCTGCCTCAAGTGCACCTTTGACCCTTTCTAAAGTGTGTCCCCCCGCCCTCGAGTGAATCTAGACCGCCCTATCTGGTGTCTCCACCATCCTTGAGTGTATCTATCCCCCGTCCACCTAACCCAAGTCTGTCAGCTCACCCGAGGTACCTCCCTGCTCCTTCGCCATGAAACCTCAACTGCAGCAAGGTGAGAACTATTATAATACACCTGTCCCACGTAAGTGAGAAAGTATCCATTTACACTCTCCCTCGCACGTGAGAAAGTACTTCCCCATCAACTCCCCCCTCACACGTGAGAAAGTACCCTATCAACTCCCCCCTCACACGTGAGAAAGTACCCCATCAACTCCCCCCCCACACGTGAGAAAGTACCCTATCAACTCCCCCCTCACACGTGAGAAAGTACCCCATCAACTCCCCCCTCACACGTGAGAAAGTACCCCATCAACTCCCCCCTCACACGTGAGAAAGTACCCCATCAACTCCCCCCTCACACGTGAGAAAGTACCCCATCAACTCCCCCTCACACGTGAGAAAGTACCCCATCAACTCCCCCCCCTCACACGTGAGAAAGTACCATATCAACTCCCCCTCACACGTGAGAAAGTACCCTATCAACTCCCCCTCACACGTGAGAAAGTACCCTATCAACTCACCCTCACACGTGAGAAAGTACCCTATCAACTCCTCCCTCACACGTGAGAAAGTACCCTATCAACTCACCCTCACACGTGAGAAAGTACCCTATCAACTCCTCCCTCACACGTGAGAAAGTACCCTATTAACTCCCCCTCACACGTGAGAAAGTACCCTATCAACTCCCCCTCACACGTGAGAAAGTACCCTATCAACTCACCCTCACACGTGAGAAAGTACCCTATCAACTCCCCCTCACACGTGAGAAAGTACCCTATCAACTCCCCCTCACACGTGAGAAAGTACCCTATCAACTCCTCCCTCACACGTGAGAAAGTACCCTATTAACTCCCCCTCACACGTGAGAAAGTACCCTATCAACTCCCCCCCCCCTCACACGTGAGAAAGTACCCCGTCAACTACCCCTCACACCAAGCCAAACGAGGCTACTCATCCCTCTCGCTAATTTTCCTTCAGTATGACGCAAATTACCTTGTAATAAAGATGTCTGATAAATTTCATATAATATTTTAACAACATGAAAGTTAAAACTAACGCGTTAATTTCCTCAACCCAAACTTTGCAAGGACGGATAAAATATTGCACATCAAAGATTCATCCAATATGTGTGTGTTAAATTGAATAGCAGGAAATTACCACGCAGGTAGAACACTTGAAATTTCGGAAAAGGAGAGAATATTAAATTTGTTTCACAGGCTAATAAGTCCCTGTTACTGCAAGTTCATAGTTCGATTCCCGATGATCTGAGTGGTTGGGCACGGCTTCGTTAGTCCACTACTTCCTTAGTCTTAGTCTACTCATATATTTTGTCTAACTTGCCAAATTGGTCTGCTAAACAACTTCTGTGACAAATGACCTTCCTACTCCTGAGATTCCCAAGAAACTGCAGGTATCATGACCTGCCCTTTAGTGAACGCTGAACCTTACGACAGTTGAACATCATCGCAGCTCTGTTTAGCTAACAGCTTCCGCTCTCATCATCTTAAATGACTCTTCGCACTCGTAGGTGGTCGCGGAAGAAGGTCTACTGCTTCTTCCAGTAGAGGGAGGAGGGCGCCTCAAGGACCAGGGGTGACGGGCGGGGCGGAGGGCAGACGACCTAGAGGTCGTCGACAGCCTCGCCAGCCCCTCTTTAGGTTCTACAATTCAGGTCGTCTTCACCCTCGGGTCGACTACGTCTCGTCCGCCAGAGACACGTGAGTTTCCCCTGAGGCTGTGTGCCCGTCTGCTGCACGAAGATGAAGATGTGTGTATATGGCTGTTCCTCCAACCTCAAGTTATGTGTACGTCTGTTCCGTAAATTAATCAAAACACATTTCAGGTTTAGCTCCTTTACACATCTCTGCTCTGCTTAAGAATAGGTTTTGACCAATATTCTCGAGCGAGTATGTTGAGGCTTTCTGGCCTAGTCCAACATACTCGTGCATGCATGTAGTCATGCAGTGGGGCCCAACATACTCCTCCACATGCATGTGAAGTTTTGTGAGGTACAGTCAGCCTTGTATGCTGCCCTGTAGGGACCTAGAGTGCGGAGAGCGAGGAGGGTGTGAGGGTGCCTGGTGGCCCCTTGAGGCGGCCACACGTTGCGTCTCCTGGCCGTCCAGGTGGTGTGGAGCGGCAGTCCTCGAGTACAAGTACGAAGCCACCATGGTACTCCAGGTGAGTCTTGTGAGGCGTCCAGGTCAACTTGGCCTAGTTCAAGTGAGTGTTCAAGACTTAAGGGGAAGACATTTGTTCTATATTCGCGAGTCACTGGGAAATAGACAAGGTAGATTCACTTAGATCTAATTCACACACAGTGTGTATTAGATGTTACATTAACAATTGAATACAGGTGAAAGCTAGGTACACAGAATGTGGCCCAGATTCATCGAAGAACATAGCCTTAACCAGGCAAAATTCATAGGAAATATGAGGTTCCAGCTCCTGTGCCTTATAATCGAGAATTCTGAGTTCGAATCCCGGGCGGGACAGACATGGTTGGATGTGTTTTCCCTATCATCTAATGCACCTGTTCACCTATGCCAAATAGGTGGCGTTCACCTATTTGGGATCGTATTCCCAAGTTCCCCCTTCGTATTTGTGTGTGTGTGTATGTGTATTCACCTAGTTGTGTTTTGCGAGGGTTGAGCTTTGCTCTTTCGGCCCGCCTCTCAACTGTTTACCAACTACTTTTTTTCCTCCACACCACACACACACACACACACACACACACACACACACACACACACACACACACACACACACACACACACACACACACACACACACACCAGGAAGCAGCCCGTGACAGCTGACTAACTCCCAGATACCTATTTACTGCTACGTAACAGGGGCATTCAGGGTGAAAGAAACTTTGCCCATTTGTTTCTGCCTGGTGTGGGAATCGAACCCGCGCCACAGAATTACGAGCCCTGCGCACTATCCACCAGGCTACCAGACCCCATGTGTGTGTGTGTGTGTGTGTATGTGTGTGTATGTGTATGTGTGTGTGTGTGTGTGTGTGTGTATGTGTGTGTGTGTGTGTGTGTGTGTGTGTGTGTGTGTGTGTGTGTGTGTGTGTGTGTGTGTGTGTGAAGATGTAACCAACAACATGTGGATTCTTGGGGAGCTCTGGAGACCCAGGAGGTGTGAAGTATGGCAGAGCAGATGTTACAATGATGGAGAGTCTATGTAGTAAAGATATTACTCCTTTTCCTTCACCCGGGCAATGCGGGTCTCTCGGCAAGTATTTTATATTTCAGAGAAATGTTGGATCACGCGGGGGAGTCCGTGACTCGTTAAGCATAACACGGTGACAGATAAGGTTGATAATGCAGCCCGACTAGTCGCAAGACCTTAGAGTTATGAGAGAAGAATTAGGGGGGAGATATGATCACGACATATCAAATTAGTCGGTGCTAATTATATTGAGAATGACTAGCATCGGGGTTTATGCTTATTCTACGAGTAGGGTCTATGACCCGAGGAAATGTTCACCACTCTACGCCATCTCTACCCTTTACGTAAACCTAACCCAACCAGAACAAAAATAACAGATAAAATGTTATGTTTTCCCTATAATCTAATGCGCCTGTTCACTTATGCCAAATAGGTGGCGTTCACCTATTTGGGATCGTATTCCCAAATTCAATCACGACATATCAAATTAGTCGGTGCTAATTATATTGAGAATGACTAGCATCGGGGTTTATGCTTATTCTACGAGTAGGGTCTATGACCCGAGGAAATGTTCACCACTCTACGCCATCTCTACCCTTTACGTAAACCTAACCCAACCAGAACAAAAATAACAGATAAAATGTTATGTTTTCCCTATAATCTAATGCGCCTGTTCACTTATGCCAAATAGGTGGCGTTCACCTATTTGGGATCGTATTCCCAAATTCTCCCCTTCGTATTTTTTTTTATTTTTTTTTGTGTGTGTATTCACCTAGTTGTGGTTTGCGGGGGGTTGAGCTTTGCTCTTTCGGCCCGCCTCTCAACTGTTTACTAACTACTTTTTTTCCCTACACCACACGCACACACATCCCAGGAAGCAGCCCGTGACAGCTGGCTAACTCCCAGGTATCTATTTACTTTACTCCCTTGAAGTTTACTCCGATTCAGGTTTTCAGTCTCACTGTATCCTACAGGTGCTGTGCCTCCTCCTAGGCGCTGTCTTCTGCATCCTAGGAGTCGCAAGCCGGAAGAGAGATGAGGAGGCTGGGAGAATCATCACCCCCAACACCCCAAGCATCACCACCACCCATCCCAACCACTCCATGGCGACCCCCACTCAACCTCATATATCTTAAGACCACAAGACCTCCATATAAGACCCTAAGACCACGACAAGACCACCACAAGATGATTATAAGACCACCATAAGACCACCACAAGACCATGAGACCACTCCTTAGAGCAAAGCCACACGAATATTCGAACCCTGGATCCGAGTCCACACCTGGCCGAGCAGTCAGAAGTTATTCACAACAAATTAGCTTGCCACTCTTACTCTTTCATAATTTCACAAATCGTTGATGATAGCATTTCATAGATTTAGATCTTCAAGAGATCGCGTGTGGGTCTGTAAAACACGACGGCGTCTATGTACCAACCGGTTCAGAAGGCTCACAAGAAGAGTACGAGAAAGTGCTTTATTTGTACTTAATCTAGGATTTAAGCTCTCCTTGGCGCACCACAGCAATATCTGGAGTTAATCCACCCTTCATCCACATTAAACAAATTTAGAATCTACACTATTATGAATATTATATTAATATATTTGTTTAGACAATCATTGTCTCCCAGAAGGGCAGCTCTGGGAGGAAGGGCCAAGAGGTTCTGGAGGAAGGGCCCAGAAGAGCAGTTAATGAGGCAAGGAATATTATACAAGGACACCCAGGGGCTCATCGAGCGCGTTCTGTAGCCAGAACGACCGGTCCCTCGGCTTGTCACTCCGTAAAAAATGCAGCTGTCTTGTCTGAACGGAAGCGTCCGAGCCCAAACAACCCACTTAACCTATCGAGGCCGTCGTTTGAAAACGTCAACACTGTTGTGCTTTAATTTTAACAAATACGTTGCAGTTTTAACAGATTGCTCGATTCCGTTATACTTGGGCTGGAAGGTAGAGCGACGGTCTCCCTTCATGCAGGTCGCGATTCAATCCCCGACCGTCTAAATGGTTGGGCATCATTCCTTCCCTCCATCCCATCCCAAATCTTTATCCTGACCCCTTCCAAGTGCTATATAGTCGTAATGGCTTGGCGCTTTCTCCTTTACGGCTATTCAAACCCGTGCCACCTCTTAGTCTTATTGATGGGTGACTTAATCGTCATCCATCAATCGCTCATCCAGCTCCATAAGCTCTATTTTTTCCTCAAGTCTTCACTTATCACTGACTACTCAAACTTTGTCAGATATATAAACTTGATCGTATTTAATTAATGCAGATTCATAAAGAGTGATGGTGTAGCAGATTCATTATATGTATATGTATCTTATATATATATATATATATATATATATATATATATATATATATATATATATATATATATATATATATATATATATATATATATATAATATATATTATATAATTGAACTCGTCAGTAGAGAAAGCAGGGAGAGACTCCCCAGTTAGATATTAGGAATTATTAAATAATTATTGTAAAAAAAACAGAAAAAAATGACAAACATTTGTAATCCTGTTGAAATCATATGTGATATAATCGAGGGTAATAATCGCTGAATCTGTTAATGTAAATCATCAAATGTAAATCATCAAATGTAAATCATCAAATCATCTCAAGATGTAAGAGACAGCGAAGATGTGTAATTAGTTTATGCTAATGGTCCAAATTGGCTTCTTTTCTTTGTTCTGATTTCAAGCAGTTTGTATTATCAATATAAGTCTGACCGATGTACTCACCTAGTTGTGCTTGCGGGGGTTGAGCTTTGGCTCTTTGATCCCGACATACAGGATACAGGATGTATCCTGTATGATACTTATACAGGATGTATACTTATACAGACCTGTTTACTCCAGCCATACCTGCAATGATTCGTTTAACTCTCGAGTTAAGGTTTCTAAATCTAAACTCTCCGTGTGGAATATATTGGCGAGCAACCAGTTAAGTATGATCACGTCTTTAAGATGTTTAAACCATGTCTTCAAACTCGTATGGAGCGTCTGTGGCACTCAAGCTCCTGTAAATGTGTCTTGGTGCCACAGAGAGGTCCTCGGTGCCAGGCTAGTCCACCCTGAGGGCCACAGCGGGAATAAAACGAGATTAGAAGGTGTCTTCATGGGGCGTGTGCTCTTCGGGTCGCCTGCCCTCCCACAATAGGTCAGGTCCCACTCTAACGACGGACACAATAGGTTCTGACACCTGCGGCCCGAGGCAGCCAATCACAGCCACCTTTATCACCACTCTCGGCCAATCATTAACATAATCAATCAATAGGCCCCGCCCTCAGCAGGCTATCCTGGTATATAAGAGCGCGCCAACAGAAAACGGGCTTAGTCACTTTGTCCGCGTTGCTGGTCGCGGTCGAAGAGCATCGGAGCTCCACACGTGTGAGTGGACGACTTCGCACAAGGGAACTACTTTCTCCGTTACCACCACCTGTCTCGGGCGATATTACACCCTCCCGCCCCCCCCTTCAGTGCTGATAACATCGCTACCACTACTCGTGTCCACCTGCTGGAACTACTCATTGTGTCATCTTAAAAGGTAATATATATATATATATATATATATATATATATATATATATATATATATATATATATATATGGTTGTATTTTTCAACTTTTTTAAATTTTAATATAATTATATCTATAAATATCATTAAATATCTTAATATTTTTTCTATATATTTCATTATTTTGGGGATCGTGGGTAGGGGGTAGGGGGGGGGGATAGGTCTAGTGATCAACAGACACGCTTCAGATTATAGCATTTGTTTACACAAATTATTGACGTAAAATCAATAAGGTCCATTATCACGCGGTGTGAGAACTGGGGTCCAGCAGGTACACGACCACTGGGGTCCAGCAGGTACACGACCACTGGGGTCCAGCAGGTACACGACCACTGGGGTCCAGCAGGTACACGACCACTGGGGTCCAGCAGGTACACGACCACTGGGGTCCAGCAGGTACACGACCACTGGGGTCCAGCAGGTACACGACCACTGGGGTCCAGCAGGTACACGACCACTGGGGTCCAGCAGGTACACGACCACTGGGGTCCAGCAGGTACACGACCACTGGGGTCCAGCAGGTACACGACCACTGGGGTCCAGCAGGTACACGACCACTGGGGTCCAGCAGGTACACGACCACTGGGGTCCAGCAGGTACACGACCACCGGCTGTAAGATCGAGATATTAGCTCTTGGACCCCGCCTTTCTAACTGTCGGCTGTCAAATGTACTGCCTCCAGGCCTATTTTTCCTCTACATTTGCTACATAATTTTCGCACTCATGCGCACACACACACACACAGATCTCTAGGATACAGCCCTATAGCAGTTAACTCTCGGATACCTATTTACCGCTAGGTGAACAGAGACATCAGGTAAAATAAACTCTGACAATTTGTTTCTGCCTCGACCGGGAATTGAACCAGGGTCCTTAAGACTAAGACCCTCAAACGTTGTCCGCTCGGCCACGAGGGCGCGCGTGTGTGTGTGTGAACACACCTCACTCATGTGAGGTGATGGCTCATCACTCATGACTCATCTCACTTATGTCACCTCACTGCGTGTGCGTGTACTCGCCTAGTTGCGGCTGCAGGATCGAGCTTTGACTCTTGGATCCCACCTTTCTAGCCGCTGGTTGCTTATACCAATGACTCCTCTGTGTGTGTGTGTTTGTGTGTGAAATGGAAGAAAAATGGGTGGAAGAGAGAGAGAGAGAGAGAGAGAGAGAGAGAGAGAGAGAGAGAGAGAGAGAGAGAGAGAGAGAGAGAGAGAGAGAGAGAGAGAGAGAGAGAGAGAGAGAGAGAGAGGGAGGTGGGAGGGAGGGACGGTACGAAAGAGGTAAAATGCATAGGGAACAGATGAGACAATTATTAACCTCTTTTAATATCACAATGAGTGACCAAGTGAATGACATCGGCTTGGATTCCACGATTCCACCCACATGCCAAACCTGAGGGGACTAAGCTGTTCGGTATAACAGTACCCAAGGACACACCACTAGGACATCTTCCAGTAGCACACTTACCCGTCGGGTACTCATTATTCAAGTGCTGCCCAACCGCTTTGACCCGGCCCTCGGGTCACAACCCCCCCCCCCCCCCACACACATATGAAATATTTATGTTGCACTATAGTAGTGCGAATAGGAAATCCTGTCATTGTGGGTTAAGTACCTGGATTATAGCTGTGTTGTTTATATTGAATTTAGTATTTTATTAAACAAGTAAGCGCGCGTCACTTGTTGCGTACGTGTAGTACTGTTGAAAGCGCGTATTAATGTTGTTTCGAACGTGTATTGATATTGTTGAAAGTGTAGGGGCAGTGTTGGAGCAAGCGTGAATCGGTATTGGTGCAAGCGTTTAGCAGTGTTGTTGTAAACTTGTATACGTTTTATTGTAATCATACAGCAGTGTTGTTACAGGTGTGTGTGTGTATGTGGTCGTGGTGTTACAAACGCCGGGGGGTAGTGTTGTGTAAACTTGACAGTGTTATTACAAGAATGTATTGTAATTTGTTGGTGTTGTTGCAGGTGTGTGGCGGAGTTGTTGCAAGTGTTCATTATGATGGTAGTGCGTACTCGTGTTATTGCAATCGTTGATAAGTTATGTTATACATGGTCGGGCTTATAAGAACAATATGCCCCAGGAGTTTACCAATTAAGATAGAGTGTTGTGGGGTCACATTATCTTGGAGATAATACTATTGGTAGTAATGAGAGCACTTAATAATAATAATAATTAGTAGTATTATCATAACTATATTATCCTCATTATATTATTATATGGATCGGGGAATACTCAGCGCTTGGACTTGTCGACATTAAACGCCTAGGAATTAAGAAGAGGTGTGCAGGCGTCTATGTCTTTACCTTGATGTACTGTGACGTTATAGAGGGATGTTCACGGTTACCGAGGCATGATTAGGGGTCATTATAGGAGTCGGCTTGTAGTGGAATCTTTACAGGAGGGTTATTACCTATTACTGTCATTGTAGAGCAATGTTTAGACGTCACCATATCGTTGCCAGTGTGTGTGTGTTTAGGTGTTGTTTGGTTAATAAAAGTCAGTGTTGCAAGGGAAGATTTGGGGTCTGTGTGATTATGTGTTTAGGGTAATTTTTTAATGGCGTTTTGGTGTTATTTTGATATTACAAGATGGTGTTTTTCTTTGTTCACAATAGTGATTATTGTTTTAGTGACATGTGTGGTGTTTCGTTAGGGGAGAGTTCAAGTGTCAAAGTATATACATGTATATTATATAATTACTTTTATATATGAAATTATTTAACAATTTATTCATATAAGTAACATTGTGTGTTAGGAAGCTCGGGATGAGCTGCGTGTGGCAGGTTGTTTGTTGTTGTTAAAGATTCGCTACCTAGAACAAAGTTCCAAGTAGCACGGGCTATGGTGAGCCCGTAGTGCCTGGGTTTAATCTGTCACTGATGAGTGTCTTATTGCAGGTGTCAGTCATGATCATGGAGGCGCTGCGTGGGGTGAGCGCGGCGTCCAGTCCCCCCCACACCTCCCCCACAAGCCCCCACACCTCCCCCACAAGCCCCCACACCTCCCCCACCAAGCGCACCTTCGACGTCGCCTTCCTGACGGGCGCCCGCGACCACCTCCTCGACCCCGAGGGCGCCACGCCCGCCGCTAAGGTCAGCCGCGTTGCCGGACTGAAGATGTCGCCGGCCGCGCCCGCGACGCCGCCCCGCGTTGACCGGACTCGCGAAGACGTGACCCCCGGCAGCGCCTTCACCAAGGTCACCAGGTCACAGGGGTCATCACCGCCACACTTCATCTCCGCCAGCAGCACCCTGGACGCTCTCACGGCCTGGCCGCCCGTGTCAGCCTCCTTCAGCGCCGTCAGCTCCCTGCTGAGTAGCGGCAAGTCGCTGGCGCCCTTGCTGGCGGCCCCAGGGCTGCTGCCCCACGGCCTGGCGCCCTTCCTGCCCCACGCCAGCCCTGACCGCCTCAACAACAACCTGGTGGAGGAGTACCTCAAGTCCCACCACCACCTGATGGAGGCCAAGCCCGCAGGAGACATGTCCGAGGCGCTCTCCCGCCTGCGGTCCACCATGTGTCCTGCGGACCCGTACAAGCTGCCCTTCACGTCCCTCGCCTACCCGCTGTCCGCACCGTCCGCAGCCGACGCCGCCAAGCTCAGCGCCGCGGCTCCGTTCCTGTCGCAGCCGTCGGTGTCCGCCCTGATGCCGCCGTCCCTGGCCTCGCTGACGCAGGCGGCGCAGAACGTGTGCGCCAAGTGCAACATATCGTTCCGCATGACGTCGGACCTGGTGTACCACATGCGCTCGCAACACAAGCGCGAGGCCGACCCGTACAAGCGGCGCCGCAACGAGCGCCTCAAGTGTAACATCTGTAACGAGAGCTTCCGCGAGCGGCACCACCTGACGCGACACATGAGCGCCCATCAGGACCGCGACGACGACGCCGCTCAGGCCAAGTGAGCACCACCCTGCAACCCGCCCACCCGCCCGCGACGCATGCACGCCCACACACCCACGTGTACACGCCCACGCACCCACGGTAATCTGTCCATGACCCGCACACCTCCGCCCATTTTGAATCTCTCACACGCCCACGGTACCCCGCCCACATCTCCAGCTCTCACCACTGGTCAACCAGCCACGGCACCCAAACCCTTCGCCGCCCGTGTCGCGCCGCCGCCCACCATCGCCCGTAACAGTCACGGCCCCCACGCCCATAACGCCCACAGCAAGAGCAAACTGTGTTGCTTGCTGTCTAGGGTATGGCCGCAACCATGGCAATATTTGCAATTTATCCCCTACCCGTCTTCTCTCCCTCTGAGACAGAGAGATAAAGAGATTATATCCCCTTTACTGAAAGATAAATGATCTTATAAACGGAAAACTCCTAACTACATAACTAAGCACCTTGAAAAGTCTTAGAAACCCGATAAAAAATTCAGATTTAATAGAGAAAACACTCGTTGAAATCCAAGAGGACAGGGGCAGTGATTGGATGGGAGAAGGGCTGTGATCGGTTAAGGCGAGGGCAGTGATTGGCTAGGAGAAGCGATGTGACTGGCTGAAACAAGGACGGAGATTGGCTGCGGCATTGCTGTTGAATAGATGAAATAAGAGCAGTGATTGGCTTGCAATGTGGACGCTGACTAGTTGAAGCCACGAAGGAAGTTAGCGGTGATTGGCTGTCAGTGTTGGGGATTGGCCGAGTCAATAGCAGTGATTGGCCGAGTCAATGGCGGTGATTGGCCGAGCCAGTGGCGGTGATTGGCCGAGCCAGTGGCGGTGATTGGCCGAGTCAATGGCGGTGATTGGCCGAGTCAATGGCGGTGATTGGCCGAGTCAATGGCGGTGATTGGCCGAGTCAGTGCTGGAGATTTGTCATAAAGAATCAATGTTCGTCTCTAACATTGATAGAGGCCGAGACAAATTAAATTATTTAAACAAGGAGGACATTGACAAAAACGAAAAGTGATTGGGTGCCGCACAAACAGAATTTGGACGTAACATTGCTAATAATTAACCCAAATGAATAATGAAAAGCTAGCCAAAGACGGTGACGAGGGCACACAAGTGCAGTGACCAACTCAGGCAAAGACAGTGACGAAGGCAGTGACCAGCTCACGCAAAGGCTTTTGCCTTTGCCGCTCAGGCAAAGACAGTGACGAGGCCAAACAATCACAGAGCCGAAGTAGTCCACATTTGCCTAGTGTTCAACAATTGCTCGGTGACTGTCAGTGTGGCCGATACGCCTTTCACTGGCCAAAGAGAGTAGTGTTCTGGTACAAATTAACAGCAAATTGTGCGTTCGTACCAAAGGCGGTCCTTGAGGCATTCATGGCAAATATTGTGCGTACCTATAACTTGTGCAATACAGTGCGCAATGCTCCCAGGTCTCCGTGGTGCACAGTACAATGTAACAATAAATATACATTCACTCCACATATATATATATAAATGCTTCTCCGTTTTCTGTTGGCGTACTGAACACCTGGTTTCACGTCTGGTGTCTGTACATGAAGTCAGCAATTAGTGTCCAGCTGCTGCGCTCATTTACAAATCTTAAGATTTTTATATTACTGTCTTGTACATATTTCATGTAACCAGCTTTTAAAAGTCTCGGTTTATGTATTTTTATTTATCATATTTAGCGTTATCATAATTATTGTTATTGTTAATATTAATTTATATATTACTGTATATATATATATATATGTTATTATCATCGTCATCAACACAATTTATATTGTCTTATAATGGCATTTTATTACCGCTAGTTAATAATAATAATATTAAAAATATTATTCTAGCTTTATTTGTATTGTATTATAATTACTTTATTATTTCTTTAATGTCCTAAAATAAATCAGTATCGGTTTTATAAATATTTGAATCGACGTTTCTGAATTGTAATCTTTCAAGAAAGTTCCATTTTTAATACCTTTTGATTAAAGATAAAAATGATGAAATCTTGTATATAATAATTTTGGGATTATTTATAGACGCTAGTCATGAGAGCAGTGCAATAAGTGACTGTAAATACAAGTTATAAACTTTCAGAACTCTATGTAGTAGATGTAGCAGGGGGGGGGGGGGGGAGGGGGGAGTGTCAATGTTGTGATGATGTCATCGATGAGGGGGGGGGGGCGACGTCAGGTGTGTTAGTGACGTCACTGGCGGTCGGTGATGACATCTACTCTAATGCCAGCAGCAGAAATGATCCTATCTGAATCTATGGCTTTGTGACGTCCATGGCATCACTTTGGAGGAGATCACAGGCTGTCATTAGGTCATTGGGGGGGGGGGGATGTCATCTGGCTGGGTTGCTGTCGTGTTAACCAGCTTAAATAAAGGATGTCTTTGGATCAGATATGGTGTTTAACTTCCCCTCCCCCCCCCTACTCAACGACCCCCCACCCCTGGCGATATTCGCCAGAACGACCCCGTCAACACGACGACTCGGGTCGGGGAGGGAGCCACCCGCCAAACACACACCGAAACTACGACGTTGGTACAACGTTCGAACAAGTTTTAACACCTCCTAACCAGTTATAACAACCAATATAGCAAGTTGTAACAACGTTCTAATACGTCATAAACACGTTAAGCGAAGATGTAACAACTTTATTACAAGTTGTAACAAGCGGAAAATAGAGACAGTTTCGGTTTGTGTTTCCAGGGCAGGCGTTGATCATACAAGCGGCTCCTTCTGTCGTCTTTACGAGGTCTTCCACGTGTCTCAGACTTTAACAGGAGCACCTGGAACATTTGCACGTTGAGGGGGCCGTGCAGCTGGAGCTCCGGCGGCAGCGGCCGCTTGCCACAGCTGCAGGATGTGAGTGTCTGGTCGCGAATCTCAGCATAAACTGACTCTTCATTCACCCCGACATACTCCAGAACTACCAGGTGGCGCTGGGTACTATTGTGTCAAGTTATACCAATACGAGAAACATCCAGCAATAAACAACTTAATATCTAAATATATAAACAACTTAATATCTATAAACAACTTAATATCTATAAACAACTTAATATCTATAAACAACTAAACAACTTAATATCTATAAACAACTTAATATCTAAATATATAAATCAATAAGCAAACCTGATGGCTCACTCTAGTGACTGTACCTACAAGATGCAACAAGCATCATCATCACAAAAAATAAGATCAAGTAGAATAACTTTTCTCGACATAAAGTTTTGCAAGGTCTTAGGACCAGGTTGTATAAGCGCCTTAAATCCTTAAAAGATGTTCAAGATCACTCGCACTCCTCTTCAACGGCCGGCAAGAATGGGTGCAAAGTTGCAACGAGGCTATTGGAGGTTTTATATGACCACAAAAAGACAATCCAGACATCAATTATCAAAATAGAGAATTCTAATTAGAAATATTTATTAATAAGTAATTCGATTCTAAAAAAAAACAATAGAAGTCTATCCGGTCTGTCACTTTAGGCTTTGAATCAGAAACTTTATTCCTAACAACTTACACAGATTTGACAATTAAGCCCAAATTGAGCAGCTTATAAAGCAGATTATAAAATGTATCGGGAGTCTCGTGTAGAGAGGATACACGTGCCAGACTTGGATACATGGTTACAGCCTCTAATACATATCCCACAGCTTTGGAAACATGTAAACACAGAAATCACAATAGCGAGATTCATCAAATGAACAAGTCCACATACCGCAGCTCAGTCGATTAAGGCAGCGTCTGGGGATCCTCTCGGACGTAGGTTCGAATCCTCGTCACGGCCCTTGTGGATTTGTTCGTTTGGATACATGTGCCACAAGCTTGAGAGATCGCTGGAGTATCTCATAGGTTGTTGTTTTTGCTTTAGATTCAGCTTCTCGGAACAAGTTCCAAGTAGCACGGGCTATGGTGAGCCCGGAGTGGACGTAACTCATAGGTTATGGCACAAAGATCGGGGGAGCAAACTAAGCCTTAAAAAGGTGTCACCGGCAACAACACTTCCTGCAACACGTAGACTGCAAAGTTCCCCAAAGGTACACTATCCAAGATCAACGTCAGATCAGCGTAGAATTAGCGTTACCTCAAGACTGAACCAACACCACCACCTGAATATCAATTTGGTCTCACCAATATTATATAACATTTACCATGGGCTTCGTGGAGGTACACCAGAGACAGGAGCCAACAGGCAGATACTTGCCAGCTTAGTTTCCATAGATAAACAGGAAGAGAACGTATATAGCATTAATGAATCCCCTGAAATTATTATTTCTCGAGCGATTGAAATTACTGTTGGCAAAGAATTATGCTTCACTGAGGAAGGTTCCAAATATCTCTTATCAGCATGAGGCTGGCTATGAATAACGTGACATATTAGTCACGGTAAACTAGTTGCAGCTAAATGTACGATGAATTTTGCCTGTCTGTGAAGGGTTGCGTATTCCTAGATATCAAAGGACGAGGAGTGCAAGATTCTCCTATTCACAAATTAGATCTTTCATATAACCCCTAATTTGGGATTATTCTCCATGAATTTATCAAAAGCTGTTAGACAAACTACAGGACAGGACTACACATCCACCGAGAAGTAAAATTATTGCATCGATCCACTCCCCTACAGCCAGACAGTCCACCACAGAAGAGATGTGGATATTCTGCGAGGGGTTTTACGAGGTCCACAAAATGTTCTCCGCCTCACGCACCTCCTCTACGTTTCCCTCCTTCAAGAATAAGACACCAGATAAAGAGGAGCAATAAGTGACGGCTAAATTAACGTTCCTTTTGGACGAACTCGACAATTCGACGCTAATTTCATCCAAAATTAATACAGTTATTCAGTTCGGATTGGAAACAACTTGGCGACCTGGACATAAAGTCACTGTAGCTTGAAAAGCAGCAGCCAGTAATACAGTCACTGTATCTTGTAATGGAGTGGCTAGTAATACAGTCACTGTATCTTGTAAAGGAGTGGCTAGTAATACAGTCACTGTATCTTGTAAAGCAGCGGCTAGTAATACAGTCACTATCTTATAAAGCAGCGGCTAGTAATACAGTCACTGTATCTTGTAAAGGAGTGGCTAGTAATACAGTCACTGTATCTTGTAAAGGAGTGGCTAGTAATACAGTCACTGTATCTTGTAAAGGAGTGGCTAGTAATACAGTCACTGTATCTTGTAAAGCAGCGGCTAGTAATACAGTCACTGTATCTTGTAAAGCAGCGGCTAGTAATACAGTCACTGTATCTTGTAAAGCAGCGGCTAGTAATACAGTCACTGTATCTTGTAAAGGAGTGGCTAGTAATACAGTCACTGTATCTTGTAAAGGAGTGGCTAGTACAACAGTCATCAGGTAAATATCAAACATGTTCCCTCGACTACAGAACACTACAACAAAAAATGTGAAGTTCTTGGTTTTAACATCAAAAATAACTAATCAAAATAAATAACAAATATGTGCGTGTGTGTGTGTTCGTGGATTAAAGTGTTTACACTTGAGGCTACACACTAATTCCCACGGAGAGAATCAACAGGCCCGGTTGCCTTTTTTTGGCCGAACCTAAAATGCTACATCTATCTTGAGGTTATCTTGAGATGATTTCGGGGCTTTTTAGTGTCCCCGCGGCCCGGTCCTCGACCAGGCCTCCACCCCCAGGAAGCAGCCCGTGACAGCTGACTAACACCCAGGTACCTATTTTACTGCTAGGTAACAGGGGCATAGGGTGAAAGAAACTCTGCCCATTGTTTCTCGCCGGCGCCTGGGATCGAACCCAGGACCACAGGATCACAAGTCCAGCGTGCTGTCCGCTCGGCCGACCGGCTCCACAAGTCATTAACACAATTACATTAACAAAGTTTTAAAATAGTAATGAAACCTGAAACAATATGGACTGAGAGAAGAGGAACAAACCAAAGCCTAATAATAATATTTATAGCCTGAAAAATATAGTTAGAGCAGAAGGGAAATTTAAGTGAAAATTATAATGGCATTGAGATGTAAAAGATGTGTTCATAGTTGGAGATTTAAACTTGAGTAGAATAAACTGCATCAATCTATAACAGGCAATGTCTAGACAGAGAATTTTTTGGAGGTGTGTATGACTTTCCTTAAGTCATTATGAACCGACAAGGGGAAAATATTCTTCATTTAGTCCTAAAACGAAAACTTAATTTTACAAATTTTACAAATATTTGACATGAAGTGAGGGAGCAGTATTCCCCTGCCATCCAGTAATTCAAACTGTAATGAGGAGAGGTTCAAACATGTAATATATTTTTGTAATCAACAAGAAATTTAAAGCACGAAATAAAGACAATTTCAAAGGAGTTTTTGTTTTTTCAATTATATTAAGCATTCTGGAAAATACTGAGTCACAGATATCACTCCCAGAACAGTAACGAGGAAATTATTAACATTCTCAATAACTACTTCATATCAGTCTTCACTATTTAACAGCCAGACTGTATACTTACAGACTCCATTTAGAGATCAAGAGTACACACAAAACTGTTACCTACTCATGACAAAAATTAAAACTTGTAAACAAATGTAAAGATTAACGCCACACAAATCACACAGATACTTGCTAGATTCTTAAAGAACTCTTAAATAAAGCAGCCCGTTAATAAACCCGTATAATATAATAACCGTAGAATTGTCTCTGCATCATGGAGAGCTGCCAACGTAGTGCCAGGTTTAATAAAGGGAAACATATCTCTTGCGTCTTAAGACACTGACCAACTAACCTAGCGTCAGTTATGGAGAAGCATCTTGAAGTATTCAGAGAAAACATAATTTGTGACCACCTTCAAATCATAATAATCTAAAGATTCACCAAGAATTACTTCTATCTTAAAATTTCAACATTTCATAATATTCAAAGATTTTAGATGTAACTATCACGAATGCTTAAGAAAACTATAAATATTTATTTGTGAATAATATCTTATGCAAAATGGTTATCAACAATCTCATGGGCACACGCTGCAGACAGTGCACGGCTCCAGCGTGGAGTCCATACCTGGTCAAGCACAAGACGAAGCTGGACTAGTCCCAGAAATACACGATATGAGTTACGAAGAAAGCTAACCTACATGAATTGAACCTCACGTCGCTGGAGGACAGAAGAGTTAGGGGAGACATGAGTACCACCTTCAAAATTTTCAGAGGAATTGACAGGGTAGATGAAGAGAGACTATTTAGCAAGGCTGGTACTCGCACAACGGAACACAAATGGAAACCGAGAATCTACAAAATGAGCCAGACACTAGAAAGGTTTTCAGTGTCGGAGTAGTTAGCAAACGGAAAGCATTAGGAAGTGATGTGGTGGAGACAGACTCCATACACATTTTAAGAAGTAGATATGATAGAGCCCAATAGATTCAGACACCTGTACACTATGCACCTGTACACCTGTCTCGACTGACAATTGAGAGGCGGAACTAAAGACCCGAAGATCAACCTCAGCATAAACAATTGCGCGAGTACAACGTCGACTGCACACTACACTGTGCACGCACTATACATTATGTGCACGCAGTGTACGAATGGTACAAACTATGCACGCATTATACAGACTGTGGACACACTACAAGCTCACACTACCTGTAAGTTTCTTGCTTGCCTCGTGACAATTGTAACATTAACTACAGTCCTATAATTACACTTCAACTCATGTAACATGGTCACAAATTTCCGTAACCGTCCCACACAAGCTATAGTGACAGAGCCCATTGTGTTACGGCGTAGTTGACCAACTCTGTAACGTGTTCATCACCGCTGTAACTTGTTTAGCGACAAAAATGTTTGCTGATCTCCTAAGCCCATTACGTGCCTCTGTAACCTTTCCACCACCGTTCACGAGATGAGTGATGGGGTGCATAATAAATTAAGTAACCGGAGATTATTTTTTTTTTGCTTTCTTGGTCATCAAGTACGAGCTCATTAATGATGCCAGAATTGCCTATTGGCGCCAGACGCCGGGACCCGCCCAGGGCACCGGCCGTGCTAGTGTTTAAGAAATAACAGCTGTGGTTATGGGTTAAGATGGTTGAATGTCTAAGTGAATGACTCAAGTACGGCTTGACCTCTACGGTGTACAAGAAAAAGGACGGTGTTGGGTTTTAAGTCATTTCACAGAGGAATGATTATTTAAGGCCGCCACAATAAGAACAGAACATAAGAACAAAGGTAACTGCAGAAGGCCTATTGGCCCATACGAGGCAGCTCCTATTCTATAACCACCCAATCCCACTCATAATAGCCTACCAACAAGTAATCTGTTTAAACTATGTATAAACACCAATAACTGGGGTCATTTACAACTCTTACACGTTTAAAGTCTTCGTAAATGACTACCTAATGATCCATTTATACCAATTGCTTCTTGAGAAATATACCTTCTGGTACGTCTTGAAAAATTGACATTCATCTTCAGCAAAACAGCGAACAATCGAGACCATTAGTAAACACACAACGACATCAGTGATTGTAACACTAAAAGGCAAAATTTGGAACAAATCCTGCCAGAACTCACTTTTTTTTCCCCGTGGTGCACTTGAGCAGGCGTGGCCACCTGTGCAGCGGTCTGTCCGACATCACATATGGTAAGGATCAGAGCGACGAGGGCCCATTTAAACAATATTAGTTTCCTATTGGTCGCTCATTGGGTTGGCTGGACCAGCGGGGTACCTTATAACTCTGCATCTACAGGGTACCTGCCGGATTAAAGCATTTCGGAGCTGTTTAATGGTATTTCAAGGGGGAAAAATGGCATATTTCTTGCATTTATTTAGGTTAGAGACTTTTGGTTTGGGGAAAATATGTGGGGTTTTACCCGGGGGGTTCACTGTAGCGGGGTAGATAATGCTCCCAGCGCCACATCTGTCGCTTTCTGTGTCATGTTCGTTAGTCTGACTCTCCGTATGTAAACACTGAATATTTATTAAAATACTTCCATTTTCTATTCGCAGAACTATCTCTCATGTGATTACAATTTTCAGAAATGCTCTAATAAATTTACAATTCTTCTAAAATGAGAAAAATAGTGTAATAACTAATGTAGACCCATGAGTAATATCTCATTCTCGAGCACCCATTCGGACGAGGGCACCATGTATTGTGGTAAGTCCAAGCCCGCGCAAACATTTTGAAAATCTGGCGCGAATCCTGGATCATATGGGCATTTGTACGAAACTGCTGCTCGCACCACAGATTACCACAACTAAAACTATATCGCTCACATTTTCCGCTAGCGATTTAAAAACAAAAATTCCCTCCCCTCGCTATATATTAGTTAAAACTGAAGAGAAAATCTCCCAGTAGAATGCGAATTTGTATTTCGATGTGGTTCTGCATCAGCCGGCGATTGGAAGCGAAACGATAGGCAATGGAATAAGCGAAAAACCCGGTGAAGAGGAGGCTCGCGACGGGGGGCGCTGGGGTCCAGCCCTAAATAAGTCGGCTCTAACGGAGCATATGGTGCTTCTGCCGACAAGTTGTCCCGTAGCAATTGGGATAATGACGTCGGCCATTCGCTCTTTTATATGCTTCCCGCTCATAACATAAAATGAGAGCTATTTTAAACTCATAATTTCTTTTCCCTGTGACAACATTTTGGTCGACTGTTTTGTAATGCCGTAGAGAAATCTTGTGGTTTTTGCATAACTCGCACTCCTCCAATATACTAATTTAGGATAAAGAATAATTATATTATAACTAGTTTTCCTGCGTTTGTACAATGATTTGAGCATAAAGGATTATCATAGAGGATTCCTAGGGGCACTTTTGAATGCTCTAAATTGCTGACACCCATCAGCAATTTAGAAGCTGTGTTATGTTCCCTGATTGCTGTTGTTTGTAAATGCTTGTCTATGTGATCCATGTCACTGGATACACAGAGTCTCAGCTCACGAATATATCCTTTCTTCATCAGTAGTGTTGCGAGCGCGGAGATGGCCTTCGCGTCTGTGAGTGTGAGGATTGTGAGTGAGTGTGAGTGTCTTGTTCTTATATTACATAAATAGCTTATTCCTTTACAGCACATGAGGAAACCCTCATTGTTTTGGTCCTCATTGCTTGGTCCAGTTAACTGTGGTGAGTGCATCATGGGATGAAGGATCAGGCACTTCCCAGCGTGGCAAGGGAGATGCTGCCCTGGCAGCTTCCTTGGAGATGAGGAAGATGCTCTGTGATGACCAAGAAATATGGGAACTGTTGCCCTATAATATTTATGCTCGTGTTATCCTCATATCTCTCTCTCTCTCTCTCTCTCTCTCTCTCTCTCTCTCTCTCTCTCTCTCTCTCTCTCTCTCTCTCTCTCTCTCTCTCTCTCTCTCTCTCTCTCTCTCTCTCTCTCTCTCTCTCTCTCTCTCTCTCTCTCTCTCCCTCCCTCTCCGCTCCACATATGGCCAAGTCTGGCCAAATATCAATCGTGAAGTGGGAGGAAGAGGAGAAGGAGGGGGAAGGCCGGTGGAATGAATTGTGTATTCATTACTGAGCGAACAACAGGAGGTGTGATCTGTCTGGTGACTGGCGCGCCACTCAGAGACAATGACTGGTGACTGGATGTCGATTGGCACTCAAGGGGATTGGTTGGCCCTAGAGTGTCGATCAGGGGATCGAGAGTAAGATTCAGAATTGTATGGTGGGTTCATACGGTCACTCAGAGAGTATATTTGGCTGCCAATCAGATCACGAGTGTCACAGACTTGCGCCCGGATACGACGATCAGAGTCCTTGAGTGACCCAAGAAGATAGGAAACGAATAGAGGGAACAAATAATGCAATTAAAGCAAGTGAAAAATAGGATGAAGATAAAGAAAATTAAAAAATAATTACGAAAGAAGAGAAAGAAAGTAAAACAGTAAGTGGCAGCAACATAAAACAGACTTAGAAAGAATAAGACTTAATAGACAACAGAAAATCGACACAAAAAACGGTGATAGGATAAGCAGATGAGTAACAGGCAAACAAATAAGAAGTTAGTAGATGAAAAGACAAGAAATGGGAAGTATCAATCCTTGCACATTAATGTGCACATGTCTTCTTGCACTGCTCACACACGTATGTGCACATGTGTACCAACACTGCTCACACACGTATGTGCACATGTGTACCAACACTGCGCACACACGTATGTGCACATGTGTACCAACACTGCTCACACACGTATGTGCATATGTGTACCAACACTGCTCACACACGTATGTGCACATGTGTACCAACACTGCTCACACACGTATGTGCACATGTGTACTTGCACTGCTCACACACGTATGTGCATATGTGTACCAACACTGCTCACACACGTATGTGCACATGTGTACCAACACTGCTCACAGACCAATCACCGCCAGCCGAGTCATAATAAGGACTGGCGAATGAACGGGTCGGCGGCCTCCACTACCGCCCTAATGGCCTGGCTCCCCAGGGTTGATAATGGCGAAAGACGCAGCCCATTAATCCATTAGATAAGCAGCAAATGAACCGACAGACAGACTCTTATGATATATGTTGCATTAATACCTTATTACGATATTCATGGCATCTGGGGCGCTGTTGGATGGGTTACCGTTGCCAGCGACTGAGGGGGGAAGTGGAGAGTTGACATCACCTTTGGTCCAGATAAACTGGAGTTGCCATTATGGTTCATATAGCAATGTTGGGGGGAGGGGAGGGCCATTGTGTATTGACGCTGACTCTTAATTGTCACGGTAGAAAGACAATAGCGTTTTTGGAATGATGTCTTGACGAGGAGAAAAGGAAATGATGAGGAGAAAGTAGGAATGTAGATGGCACTTGGAAGGAACGTGATGATGGAGTGATGTCCAACGACTTGGGGCATCGGGGGATCGAACGTAGGCCCCGCATACAGCGAGGTCTCTCTCTCTCTCTCTCTCTCTCTCTCTCTCTCTCTCTCTCTCTCTCTCTCTCTCTCTCTCTCTCTCTCTCTCTCTCTCTCTCTCTCTCTCTCTCTCTCTCTCTCTCTCTCTCTCTCATTAATTCGCATGGTATGCCTGACCCTGTAGCTGTTAACATCAAACCTAAAATTAAATTTGTTCCTTTTTTCCCGGGGAAAAAAATGCATTTAAGTTGGCGAACGCGTCTCATTAATAAAGAACTTTAAATTGCAATTTATTACAATGAAAAGTAGAATAAATTGGACAAAATTGCATTCAATTGCATCTCACACACCGAACAAAACACCAAGTTCCATTGTGAAAGACTTTACATCAGTTCTATTTATAAGATCAAAAATGAATAGCAAACGCCACGAGCGAATTTTTTTCCCCCCTTTTTAATTTTAGCCATATATTTTCCGTTCTGGTAACGCTGCCGCCTTTGTGTGTGTGTGTGTTGTTGTGGGTGTGGCAACACTGCAGCTGCCTCGCGCGCTATGGGCGAGGAAATGTTAGGCACTTAGAAGGAATCTGAAATTATAATGTTGTCAGGTACTGATTTATGGGTTGAAAACATGTGTTGTATTAATATGGATAGTGTGTATGTGGGTGTGAAGACCGCGAGCCCTCGCGCGGCTTGTAGAGCAAGCTCCAGGAGAGAGAGAGAGAGAGAGAGAGAGAGAGAGAGAGAGAGAGAGAGAGAGAGAGAGAGAGAGAGAGAGAGAGAGAGAGAGAGAGAGAGAGAGAGAGAGAGAGAGAGAGCATCTGAGTGATGGAGGAGATGTTGAAGCTGTCAGACCCGCAACACACACAACACAACACACACAACACAACACACACACGCCTCTACACTCTTATTTTTCCCCCTCACAGCGGCTCCTCCGGCCCTGGGGGAGAGCTCCGCTGCTCACTGGGTTACTGCAAGCAAGATGAGAGGGGACACGAAAATAGATATAGGAAGGAAGAGAGCCACAGATAGTCAGACAAACAGGCAAGCAGAGAGAAACGTATTTAAATACATGCAGCACTTACAAACATGTGTTCAAACACATACAGCAGTCGCAAACGCGTGTTTAAACACATACAGCACTTACAAACATGTGTTCAAACACATACAGCAGTCGCAAACGCGTGTTTAAACACATACAGCACTTACAAACATGTGTTCAAACACATACAGCAGTCGCAAACGCGTGTTTAAACACATACAGCACTTACAAACATGTGTTCAAACACATGCAGCACCAACAAACAAGTGTCCAAACACATGCAGCAGCTAAAAGCACGCACTCCCCACCACCCTCCTCTCCCCCTCGTGTCAACACAGCAGGGCTTGCTGCCGCGAGCGACCAGATGTAAACTTATTTATACGTAGTATTTCGAACGGTTTTAAATATGTAGACAATAATTTGTCATGTAAATTGTTTATTGAGGATAACGCTATATTTAGCGATGTAGTGAAGTGTTAGCGGTGATGGACGGCTTGTTGGGGGAGGGGGGGGGGGGGGGGGGGAGGGGGGGAGGGGGGTGGGGGGGGAGGGGGAGGGGGGGGAGGGGTCGTGTTTGTGTTTTGCTAGTAGTGCTGCACCTGTCAGTGTCGCCGAGGGGGGGGGTTGAGCTCTAGCTCTTCACACCCCGCCTGCTGGCTTCGTTGTATCTCACCTAGTTGTGCTTGTGGGGAGGGTTGTCCTTCGGCGCTTTAGTCCCGCCTCTGAACTGTCAATCAACTGGGGATATGCGTTACATTTGTAGGATTCTGACGTTCAAGTTCTTTGTCGAGTCTGGTCTTAGAGTTATAGGTGGAGGTGGCTTCCATAGCTTCTTCTTTCAGGGGCTTCCACTGGTTGACCAGACCCGTGCTGGTTACCAGTATTTCCTTACATTCCTTCAACTCTTTGGCGTTTCCAGCTTCCACCTAAAGCCTTTTGTCCTTTATTCTTGCTATTTGTGGAAGCTATCCTTGTTATCTATCCCCTCGGTATCTTGTATGTTGTGGTCATATCTCCTCTATTTCTTCTATCCTCCTGGGGTGTGAGATTTAGTTCCATTCGTCTATGTTCATAGCTATGCCTTCTTAGTTCTGACACTAATCTTGTAAACCTTTGTACTTTTTTAAAATTTTGTCTTCATGTTTCACAAGGTCCACATTCCATACCAGTGTTGCATACCCCATAAGACTACCAAAACATTAAATCATGTCACGTTACAAAATCTGAATGATAGCTTACCCCTTGGGAACTCATTCTGCGCTTTGACTTAAATCTATATTGTGGAAAAGGGGTAATGCTGATGAGTATGATTGATGATGATGAAGATGGGAATGATGCATGCTGCTCTGGGTGAAAGCTCTGTGAGATATCTACCCCTAAGGTAGATACTCATTTTGACTTGATAATTTGCTGTCTTGTTCTGTGTCTGCATTTAGGCAGTTAGAGTGTGTAGAGCGGGTCTGGAAGTCTGGACACTGCTGGAAGCCGGGTCACTACTGGAAGCCGGGTTACTACTGGAAGTCTGGACACTGCTGGAAGCCGGGTTCGTGCTGGAGCGTGCTCAGCAGGTCTGGAAGTCACTCTCCAGAAGCGGCCATTCCCTTGAGCCTGATCCTCTGGATGGCCAAAGTCACTTCAGTGTGTTTGTCTGTATCACATAAGTTGGTCACTTGTGGTGCCTTGCGTCACGTTTCAATCTGCTGGAGCACCGATAATCTCACGGCCGCTCTTGCTCCCTCTCTCAAGCTTCCCCCTCCCTCCTCTTCCTCCTTCACGTTCGCCTTCTCTTCCTCTCCCACGCCCGCTTCTTTGTCTGTTTAATGGCACGTAAATGAAGAAGGGGTCCGCGGACGCCTCCCTGCTGCTTGTCTCAGAAGTGATGATGCGAGACAGGAGGAACCTGAGAATGTCTTCACATCAAAGACAGTGTGTGGTGGACGACGGAGGCTTCCGAACCCCTTCCTCGTGATTACCAGGAGTCTCAGAAGACGGTGCTGTTCGCACTGAAGTTTATATGTTGACAATTGTGTATGTATTTATTGTCACTTTGTTTCACCAGTAAACATGACATTAATAACAATGTTATAATGTTATTGCATCTGTACGCTGTTGATAGGTATTCTCTCTCTCTCTCTCTCTCTCTCTCTCTCTCTCTCTCTCTCTCTCTCTCTCTCTCTCTCTCTCTCTCTCTCTCTCTCTCTCTCTCTCTCTCTCTCTCTCTCTCTCTCTCTCTCTCTCTCTCTCTCTCTCTCTCTCTCTCTCTCTCTCTCTCTCTCTCTCTCTCTCTCTCTCTCTCTCTCTCTCTCTCTCTCTCTCTGTATCTCTCCACTTATACCACCTTCCCTCTGTTCCACCCCCCCCTCCCCAGTAGCGTCAGTAATACAGCTTCATCCACGCTAATCTGTCATAATCCTCTATGTGTGTGTGTGTGTTGAGCTCACTGGATTGTTTGGTAATGCTGTCCTGAATGATTCAGCGAGAGAGAGAGAGAGAGAGAGAGAGAGAGAGAGAGAGAGAGAGAGAGAGAGAGAGAGAGAGAGAGAGAGAGAGAGAGAGAGAGAGAGAGAGAGAGAGAGAGAGAGAGAGAGAGAGAGAGAGAGAGAGAGAAGCCACACACCGCTCGCTGTTTTGATTTGAGCTTATACCAAAATCTCGCTCCAGCTGTGTTTAATGCGTTATCACTTAATGCTACAGAGCGGTGTTTAATCACTTTCACTATTGCTACTACTGTATCTCTCTCTCTCTCGTAATTGTATAATGTATGCGTGTGTTGTAGCCGGTATTTAACCTTACTGTATACTTTGTTGACAGATTTTCTCATGTATAAACGTGATTATGAATGGGGATTATTTTTAAATATTAATTGTATTCTTCTTATTCTTCAGTCTCTTCTTCTTTGTTAAATTATTGCTGTTAAAGATACTATTTTGTTTGTTATTTATTGTTTAATCATTATTACTCTTGATCGTTCCTGATTTTAGTATTAATATTATGCTGATATAATAATAATAATAATAAGAATAAGTAGACGAAGAAGAAGAAGAGCAACAACAACAACAATCATAACAACAACAACAACAACAACAACAACAGCAACAACAACAACAACAACAACAACGACAACAACAACAACAACAACAACAACAACAACAACAACAACAACAACAACAACAACAACAACAACGACAACAACACGAGCAACAACAACAACAGCAACAACAACAACAACAACAACAACAACAACAACAACGACAACAACACGAGCAACAACATCGACAACAACACGAGCAACAGGAATAATACTAACAAACGTAAAAAATTACAATGACATGACATATATTAGTGAGAAAGTCAGATTGAATAACTTTTATCCTCTCGTGACCTGGAAGGTTAAGGCTCGTGTCTTGTATTCCCCACAACGCTGCTTCAATAATAATAATAATAATAATAATAATAATAATAATAATAATAATAATAATAATAATAATAATAATAATAATAATAATAATAATCCGTAGGATTATTATTATCCGAAAAAATATTATTATCCGAGAAAATCCGTAGGAGCTGTGATGCGGGATCGAACCCATGTGGTGAGTGTTCCCATGCACATCATATTGACACATCACGTTAGTGTGATTACTCTGAATAATAATAATAAAAATAATAATAATAAATATTAATAATTAGAATTGATTTTGTATTATTTAAACGTCATTATAATGTTCACTGAGGCTACAATGAGTGCTTCACTTGGTGCGAGTTATGACCCTGTATAGTCACCATAATGTTAATATACACTGTGTGTTAACTTTAGTAATAAATGATCTGTTTACGCTCATTAATATGTAGAATATTGTTTCATTAATGTTACGCTATAGACATATATTCTTATAACAAGTGGTCCATTATACGTCTAGTCAATATATTATATAATATGTGTCCGTAGAGAGTTGGGGACAACGCAAATAAAAATTAAATGTTTATGTTCTGGTACGAGGTCAAACTATTTAACTGTTTGTCCAGAATGGTCGTGTGTGTATGTATGTGTGTGTGTGTGTGTGTGTGTGTGTGTGTGTGTGTGTGTGTGTGTGTGTGTGTGTGTGTGTGTGTGTGTGTGTGTGTGTGTGTGTATGTGTGTGTGTGTGTGTGTGTGTGTGTGTGTGTGTGTGTGTGTGTGTGTGTGTGTGTGTGTGTGTGTGTGTGTGTGTGTGTGTGTGTGTGTGTGTGTATGTGTGTAGGTAGTCAGGCGTCTGGTGTTGGTATGAATGACTCGCATTTCAGGGCTGCCAACCCTGTGGATGAGTAATCAAGAGATTGAAATAGTTTAATGGCTGTATTATATTATATTATTAATCTAAAAATTAACATATGCGTATGTTCAAGTACCTCGAATTCTAGACGTAATAATGTTTATCATTGAGAGTGGTTCGAGAGGGAGTTATTAACTGTGTACCGCACAACTGCTAATGCCCTAAGTGACCTGTGGGTTGGGTTGTTATACTGCCCCATTGGTCTCAAGATCCTTACGAAGACAAGACGTATTACTTGAGCTCTAGGGTGTACACGACTAAATATATAAGATAAGGTAAGAAGTGAAGCTTGATTGTAGATCGATATCATGATTATTAGTATTATAATCAGTGAATCTCTTGTATTTGGTAATTTATGATCTTGACGTTTCAAGTGACTTTGTCAGTTTATGAGGAGACTTAGACTGTCGCTGAGTCATTTGGGGTGCTAAAGCGGGTTTTTTTTCAGTGATTATTGACTTCAAATTTTCCTCGCCCGTGGGGGGGGGGGGGACTTAGGTTTTGTTTGAGTTGATGTGGCTTTAAGTTTCATAAAGTGTAGTGACTTTAAGTTGACCAATGGTAGATATTTTTTCCTTGTTGAGCCTGTAGTGAGACTCTGATACTGATGGTCCACAGTGACTTTAAAGTTTTGATAAAGTTCATTGATTCCAGCTTATGTTCATTTTAGCTTAGCCGCATTTTAACTTTAGTGCACCAATGTTAATAAGTTTTATGTGTATGAAGCATGTGACTAATTTAACTGAACACCATCTAGCTGAAGTCTGGGTACAAAAGTTGCATGTCCCTTGAACTTGAGTCGTTTAACTTAGCAAGATCTAGCTGGAGTTTGGAGTGTCAAGGATTACGTAAAGTTTCATGTAACTTGTACATATTGTATGTAGCTTATGTTACACTTTCAACAAGAAAATGTGTGGCTCTTATTCCTAGGCTTCCTATATCCATAGAGCTTCTGCTTGGATAACTTGAGGGCACATGTGAAGGATATTGAGAGTGGAGAGTCTTCACCAAGAGCCTTAGGAACGTAACAGAGCATCACCTGGTGCTTGCCTTAGTTCCTTGCCTTAGTTGCTTGCCTTCGTGGTCTTCCCCTTATGCAGCACCTGGTGCTTCCCTTATTTCAGGAAATATTCCTATTCACAAATGATCTTACACTCTGCCTTCATACACAACTCTTCAACAATCAGGCCTTTGACACCCTTTCTTATATTTCAGCCTGATCCCTATACTCTCCCGGAATCAAAAGGGATGGGAATGATTTCTGGGAACATTCCTGTCTAATACACTGCTAGACAGCCGTATCCTCCCGCACCTCACGAACGTAAACACGGCCTTGAGTATAGACGATGTGGAGTTATGCGTTTATGGACTGTGAAGTCGGATTTGGTGTCCCTAATGTATGTATTTTGTATTGTGTTTCGTTATTTATATATTATTAATGCAAATATGCCTCTGTGTGCGAATGTGTGTGTGTGTGTGTGTTTGTGTGAAATAATGTATGTTTATTGATGTCAGGAGTTTGAATGTGAGTGTTTTAAATGATGTTTGTTTGGTGTCTGGCTGAGTCTATTAAGCTAGAGGAGGAATGTTAATGCCCTGACATTAGATTATTGACCAACAAGCAAGTCTTCTTCAGTCATGACAATGATTCAGACCCAAAGTAAACTCTCAGTGTACGAGAAATGTGGTATACCCTATCGTAGCACGGAGTGATATGTAGCATAGCATGACCAAACAAAGTGTGGTCATTTTAATATAGCACAACAGACTATAGTCCAACACAGCACATCCCAACAACCACCCAACATGGCACAGCCCAGCACAGCGCATTCCATATGCACAGCCCAGCACAGCGCATTCCATTTGCACAGCCCAGCACAATACAACCAATACAGAGGTAGTCTATCATAGCACATTTGAGCACAACACACTGCAGCATAGCACCGCCCAACAGAGCACAAGCAATAGCGTAGCCAGGCATAGCGTGAGAGCATAGCGAGAGGGGGGGGGGGTTAGACCAGGTCGGGGGCGGCGGCCAAAGAGATGAAAATATAGCCACCAGGGGGACGATTTTGGCTATAAAGCGCCGAGCACTTAATTCCCGTCCCATTACTGAGCCCCTCTCAGGGGAGGACGGTGGGGCGGGCGTGGGCGTGGGGAGGGGATGGGAGAGTGGGGGAGAGGCTGAAGAGAGTGGCGGGGAATAAAGGGGAATTAGGAGAAGTGCAAGAGGTACGAAGATGAGGATTGAAGGGTATAGAGAAAATGGATATGATAACAGAGGAAAGTGTAGATGGTTTATCAGGTCGTGTTACACAACTGATTCTCACACAGAGTTGCTATAACCTGCGTCAGCAGCCATCCCGCGCCCCCCCCCCCCGTCTCTTGCGTTACACCCCCCCCCCCCCGTCTCTTGCGTTACACCCCCCCCCCCGTCTCTTGCGTTACACCCCCCCCGTCTCCTGCGTCCCCTCCCCCGTCTCTTGCGTTACACCCCCCCGTCTCTTGCGTCCCCTCCCCCGTCTCTTGCGTCCACCCCCGTCTCTTGCGTCCCCCCGTCTCTTGCGTCCACTCCCCCGTCTCTTGCGTCCCCCCCGTTTCTTGCGTCCCCACACCGTCTCTTGCGCCCACTCCCCCGCCTCTTGCGTCCCCCCCGTTTCTTGCGTCCCCACACCGTCTCTTGCGTCCACCCCCCCCCCCCCCGTCTCTTGCGTTACCCGCTGAGAACCTCTTTTTACATTTCTACACTAAATTGTCCTAATCAGTATTTACTCTGACTCTAAACCCTGAACGGTTTTCTGAATCTAAACCAATCTACTTTATGTTCGTTGTTTCGTGCTATTTTAAACTCTGTGTTAATATTACCCTATTATATGTACTCTTCCATGTTGATAGTTTAGTCCCGTTGCTCTTACTCTCTGGTTAAGTCTTTGGTGAATTGAAATAAAGGTTTCTTGATGTTTGTCATAAAATTGGTATCTATTACATGGGTGTAACTCTCTTTTACCCTTCTTCTTCTTCTTCTTCTTCTCTACATCTTCTTCCACCTTCTCTCACTATTCCTCCTCCTCCTCCTCCTCTTCCTGTCTCAAATCTTCTCTCATCCGCCTTTCTCTCTCATCCCTATCCATCTCCCCTCCCTAACCCCATATAAGTCCCTCTTCCCCCCTTTCCTTTATTACTCGTTCCTAACATCCCTTTCTCCTCCCTCCTATCCCTCCCCTCCCCTCCCCTGTCTAACCCCTACCCACAATAAACAATCCACACCCACCACTCAAACCATCACAATAACTGCCCGATAATTACAATGTAAACAATCCATCAGCCAATGAGCGTCCGGGAGAGAGAGAAGACCCTCACTGGTACGGGAAATTGACCATTGTGTAGGGGGGCTTAGAGGCGAGAGTAGATTGTCTCGAATGGAGAAAGAGAAGATGGGGTCAGGGTAGAAGGGGGGGGGGGGAAATGGGGTCAGGGTAGAAGGGGGGAGAGGGGAAATGGGGTCATGGTAGGGGGGACGGTGTGGCAATCAGGTCACTGGGCAACCCTTACAAAATTTTCTACAGTCTTTCTTTCCCTTTCTCGTCACTAATATTCACGAATTATAATTATTTTGGAGCAAGGATCGAGCGTGTCTTGGGAAGTGTGACTCATCTAATGAGTGAATAAAAAACGTATCTTGAACTCGCTTAGTTGTGATTCATCCAGCAGATGAATTGGGACTCATCTGGGACTCGCTTACCCGTGACTCATCCAATGAGACCATCAAGCAAAGATGTTAGCAGTCAACAGTCTATGAATTTACGTTATCTTGCAGAAGGAGGCTGTTTAATTACTGTGTTCCCATCGTGAATTTACTTACTGTGTTCCATCTCCAGTACGGTGTTATACCATCCGCACTATGGTGCTGGTACAACACCGCATAGTAAATGGTACATTTACAAAACGATGTTGTACCATCTGCAATACGGTGTTGTACCATCAGCAATACGGTGTTGTACCATCTCCAATACGGTGCTGTACCATCAGCAATACGGTGCTATACCATCAGCAATACGGTGTTGTACCATCTGCAATACGGTGCTATACCATCAGCAATACGGTGTTGTACCATCAGCAATACGGTGCTATACCATCAGCAATACGGTGTTGTACCATCTGCAATACGGTTTTGTACCATCAGCAATACGGTGCTATACCATCAGCAATACGGTGTTGTACCATCTGCAATACGGTTTTGTACCATCAGCAATACGGTGTTGTACCATGTGTAATACGGTGTTTACACTACTATTAAATCACTGACATTAATTACGAATAATAAAGGTCACATTACAAAAGACTGAGACTTATTTTTATTTTATTTTATTTAAATACATTTCTTGCATTCTTGTAAAGCCACTTGCAAGCGTTGTGACTCAGGCAAGTCCTTAATCCTAATTTTCCACTAGCACACGACCCGCCAAAGCATTTTACAACCAGGTACCCATTCACTGCTGGGTGAACAGAGATTAATTACTTACCTTGCGGTTATCTTGGGATGATTTCGGGGCTTAGCGTCCCCGCGGTCCGGTCCTCGACTAGGGCCTCCTCGACCATGAGAGGCGCTCAGTTAAGGATTGGCGTCCAAGTCAATCCTCCCTGGCCAGGATACGAACCTGGATCTGGCTACGAGTCACCTATAAAACTATACCTGTCTAATATTTCTCTCCTCTGCTCTGCACCTCAAGGTTCTTCGTCAACCTTTTCTTCAGAATAGTTTCCTAGAAATTGCTACGGCCCAGATTCAGTCACTTTCCTTATAATCATAATCTAGTATCTACGTTATGTGTAGATTGTATTATCTGGGATTATCCAGTGCTATAAAATTGACGGGGAGTAAATTTAAGAGGCAAAAAAGTCTTTTAGTAATCCTATCCTGGGGCTATTAGTATTTTTAAGGTAGTTGAAATGCTATGAATTTGCATTCTGACTTTAGAAACAGAACTACCTTGGCAAACCTCCATGCTTCTGGGATAGTTGCAGGGTTTATTGATTTATTGAATAAGCTTTTTAAAGGAGCTCTGAACTCTTTGTTTGTATATTACTTGTAAACAATTATCTCGTTCAGGAAAGAGTGCTTATTTTGGCTTAAATTTTGTATGTTTTCATACAGTAAATTGACTCACTTTACGTGGGTCTTATCTTATCCTTATGTATTTCTATCTATTGTGACATCACTAGAGTTATTCTTCAGTTTTATACATCTCCTCCTCCTTTCTACACACTTTCCTCACTTTCAATCCTCTGCTCAGACTCTCTTCCCTCTTCCTGTAACCTTATCTTCTACCCCTCAACTATCTCCTCTCATCTCTTACGTCTTCTACTTCCCCTCATCCTCTCTCACCTCTCCTCCAGCACCATCTATCTCCATCTCTCCATTCCCTCAGTTGTCCACTCTTCTATATTTCCTCTATAACAGCCTCTTCCCTTTCTCGCCTTTACCCATTCCTCCATCATTGCCAACACCACGAGTCGTAAAACCTTCTACATTGATCCTTATACTTACGATTGATCGCCTTCTAGACTTTCTTATGGGTTATGGCAACATTTTTGGACGCTAACACGACCATTTTATGTGTTGAAGAGAGAAACATTACATAAAACTACCCAACGAGATCTTTTAAAGGAAGACGCGGCATCCTTTTATTCCATATTGAGTTGTTTATATATATATATATATATATATATATATATATATATATATATATATATATATATATATATATATATATATATATATATATATATATATATATGCGTCTGAAAACTCACACCCCAGAAGTGACTCGAACCCATACTCCCAGGAGCAACGCAACTGGTAACTACGGGGCGCCTTAATCCGCTTGACCATCACGGCCGGACAAAAGGAAGTGATAGCCTGGGAGTATGGGTTCGAGTCACTTCTGGGGTGTGAGTTTTCAGACATATATATATATATATATATATATATATATATATAAGAAACATCATTGTTTTAAACTAAAAAACAAGGCTGTAAATGCTTCACCCACGTATTACAATTACAAATAATCCTCAACTAAACCTTAACGCCTAACCTAACTAGTGGCTAAAGATGCACATTTTTCGTTTTCAGTAGGAACGTCAAAGATCCTTCAAAGGATTCGAACCAATGCAGCCTGGGTAGCAACGCAGTGTTGTACCCACGTAGCTAACGCCCGAGTCACAATTTGTAAATATGCACAATTTGCCAATTTATAATAATATTAATTCATATTTGAGAAGTTCTGTTTTGAATGAAAAGAATGTTTTAATTGATGAATGCATCTTTGGGGTCGACCGCTGGAGAGAATGGTCTTAGTCTGAGGGTTGCATTGAAGCGACGTGAATAGAATCCAAGACATTAAAGTCCAGTCTAATTGAGGAAGAAGCCGGACGAGTGAGCTCGCTATGAATGAACGAGTGATCATCAGAAACTCTATTATCGTGGATGGAAGACGCAATTACTTGCTTAATTGGTAGTTCCTTGCGGTATGAGTTCCTCGTGTGCTTGCACATGTTATATGCTTATAATCTCCTGAGGTATTTAACTCTTTTTTTTCCTGATAATTAATTTTCCTTGTCATGAGGTGCTCTGCACGTATCCGGTAGGATAAAGACACGAAGGATAAATATATAGTGAAGGATAAAGGATCTAAATTTAAACAAATTCAATAATTCGACGATTGGCGAAAATAAATTTAAAATTAATTCCACTAGGGAGCCGGTCGGCCGAGCGGACAGCACGCTAGACGTGTGATCCTGTGGTCCTTGATTCGATCCCAGGCGCCGGCGAGAAGCAATGGGCAGAGTTTCTCTCACCCCGATGCCCCTGTTACCTAGCAGTAAAATAGGTACCTGGGTGTTAGTCAGGTGTCACGGGCTGCTTCCTGGGGGTGGAGGCCTCGTCGAGGACCGGGCCGCAGGGACACTAAAATCCCCGAAATCATCTCAAGATAACCACTATGTCATAGTTTCCTTCTCCAACTCTCACTCCGTGGCCCTTAACTTTGTCTCCCTCGTCAAGGCACGGGGAGGAGACTCCCTCTCCGTCTTGACACAGAGGAAGACAAGCTCCCTCCGTGTCAAGAAGGGAAGCTGTCTCCCTCCGTCTCCGTCCGTGACCCTCAGAGTCTACCTCTGGGCTGCTGGGCGGGTAACATATTCCACGTCTAGGCGGGGCGGCGGCCTGGTGTTCCCTCCTGGGATAACGGACAGCTGCTGTTATAACGAAGCGGCTCCTTCACACACACCAACATGTTTTCTCCAGCTCTCAGAGTGGGGCTCCTACATCATCTGTCGGAGCCCAGTAGTAGGGACCCAGGCGGTCGTGTGGTGGTGGTGAGGTGGTGGTAGTGGTGAGGGGAGGTAGTGGTGATGGGTGGTAGTGGTGAGGGCTTGGTTATAGTGAAGGGTGGTAGTGGTGTGGGTTTGGTTATAGTGAAGGGTGGTAGTGGTGTGGGTTTGGTTATAGTGAGGGGTGGTAGTGGTGTGGGTTTGGTTATAGTGAGGGGTGGTAGTGGTGTGGGTTTGGTTATAGTGAGGGGTGGTAGTGGTGAGGGCTTGGTTATAGTGAGGGGTGGTAGTGGTGTGGGTTTGGTTATAGTGAGGGGTGGTAGTGGTGTGGGTTTGGTTATAGTGAGGGGTGGTAGTGGTGTGGGTTTGGTTATAGTGAGGGGTGGTAGTGGTGAGGGCTTGGTTATAGTGAGGGGTGGTAGTGGTGAGGGCTTGGTTATAGTGAGGGGTGGTAGTGGTGAGGGCTTGGTTATAGTGAGGGGAGGGGTGGTAGTGGTGTGGGTTTGGTTATAGTGAGGGGTGGTAGTGGTGTGGGTTTGGTTATAGTGAGGGGTGGTAGTGGTGAGGGCTTGGTTATAGTGAGGGGTGGTAGTGGTGAGGGGTTGGTTATAGTGAGGTGTGGTAGTGGTGAGGGCTTGGTTATAGTGAGGGGTGGTAGTGGTGTGGGTATGGTTATAGTGATGGGTGGTAGTGGTGAGGGCTTGGTTATAGTGAGGGGTGGTAGTGGTGTGGGTTTGGTTATAGTGAGGGGTGGTAGTGGTGAGGGCTTGGTTATAGTGAGGGGTGGTAGTGGTGAGGGCTTGGTTATAGTGAGGGGTGGTAGTGGTGAGGGCTTGGTTATAGTGAGGGGTGGTAGTGGTGAGGGGTTGGTTATAGTGAGGGGTGGTAGTGGTGAGGGCTTGGTTATAGTGAGGGGTGGTAGTGGTGAGGGCTTGGTTATAGTGAGGGGTGGTAGTGGTGTGGGTTTGGTTATAGTGAGGGGTGGTAGTGGTGAGGGCTTGGTTATAGTGAGGGGTGGTAGTGGTGAGGGCTTGGTTATAGTGAGGGGTGGTAGTGGTGAGGGCTTGGTTATAGTGAGGGGTGGTAGTGGTGAGGGCTTGGTTATAGTGAGGGGTGGTAGTGGTGAGGGCTTGGTTATAGTGAGGGGTGGTAGTGGTGTGGGTTTGGTTATAGTGAGGGGTGGTAGTGGTGAGGGCTTGGTTATAATGAGGGGTGGTAGTGGTGAGGGGTTGGTTATGCAGTGTTATGGTGATATTAATGAAGGATATAGTGGTAGTGAGGCATGCTAGTGGTGGTGGTAGCGGCAATGAGTGGTGGTGGTAATGATGGTCATTGTTGCATATTATTAAGGATCTTCGAAATTGTATTATTTAAGTTTTATTAAATTATATGTATCTTCAGAACTAACCATTACAGCTTCTGATCTTCAAGCATTGCCCCAAGTTACAACTCATTTGACCACAAATGTTGTCATAAACGTTACGGTATAAAACATATTTCAACAATTTGTTGAAAAAAACAGCATACATATACGTTAACTTATTAAATAGCCACCTGGATCCTCACTGTCATTTGATATTGACTATATGTTTTTATCCTTAAAGCCCCAAAAAGAGCCATTACTGCATCATAGTAACCACGTAATTTTTACTTGAGAAGGATCGTTCAGTAGTTATGGAAATTTGTCAGCTTGTTCGTCATGTAACTTGAACTTAATACAGGTTACAAGCCAAGGAATTTTCATCACTTGTTTTCAAACCTGGTTGGTGACATCCGTAGAGTTTAACGACAGTTTATTGTGTGTCCAGTGCAGACTACTTATCACATGCCTCTGTATGACTAACCGTCCTGTGTGATGGGGGATTTTTTTAGCACCACGTAGCTAGCTTTTTGACACAGCTACTCTACACTTCATATAGTCTAGAGTAGCTGCACAAATGCAGATGTACTTAAATGTGTTAATAAATTATGGAGGAACTATAGTTCCTCCTTATATACGACTCGTTATATACGACTTATATACGTATACAATATATACGACTCGGCTCTAGTCGTTGGTGATAGAGAGATGAGGGCGAGTAAATCTGTAATGAGAGGTGTGAGGTTGTGGGAGTGTGAGGAGAGAATGTATGTGGTAGGAGGTGAGTGGCACGTAATATATATTGAAAGTGGTGTGTGAGGGAAGGAGTATGAGGCGAGCACTGAACGAACACTTGGCAATATTGTGGGAGATCCCCACATTACAAGATACCTTCTAAACTCCCTCTGGTCTTCCTGTTATTACTTCCCGTCGCCGCTGGAGGGCAGCACTTCTCGCGTGGCGCTGCCAGAGCTCTCCCTAAGAGCCCCGTTAGAGTCCTCTCTTGGTCCCAGCTCTTTAACCCCCCTTTTTCCATCTCCCTCTATCTTCCCACACCGTATTTCTCCTAAGACATCCACCCCCAACTTTCCCCTTCCTTTCTTTGCTCCTTCAATCGCTAGCCCCAACCATTTGTCTTTGAAAATCTAAGGGTTTCACTGGCCAAGTTTAAATACATAAGAACTGAAACACGCTAGCTATGGCCATTTAAATAATAAATATATAACCATTTTAAATGAACAAATCTACAAGGGTCGTGATGGGATCCTTTCGGACGTAGGTTCGAACCCTCATCACGGTCCTTGTGGATTTGTTAATTTGATGCATCACCCTATTGTGATTTCTGAGTGTAATAACCATTTTAGTACATAAATAATACAGTGTATAATGCAATATTACTATTGTATTTATGAAAGAAAATCAGCAACGAAGCGAAACAATTAGCTGGAATTATATTTGCCTGAGGAACGCCAAATTTTAAGAGCATCAACGACGCTAAATTTTATGTTGTTAAGGTGCGCCAACTTGCAAGTGCTTTAGCGCCGATAAGCTCTAAGTGACTCACGACCACCAAAGATTTCGTGCTTTAAAGAAGGCAAGTTCTAAGAGCCTCGGTGAAACCAAGTTTAAGTTTCTTACAAGGGGCGAGATTTAAGAGCATCATGGGAGCCAGTTTTAAGGGCCTCAGGGTGCCAGGATGTACATGCCTTAAGCTTACCTTAAGTTTGATATATCACTCTGTAAACAACAACGTTATATTTGTATACAAATATATTATAATAAGTATAATCAAATGCTCTCATAATTATAACGTTTATGTTAGAAAATTATACGAAAGTAAACGTTTATTCACCGAAAATAAACGGGTTTTCTTTCTTTTTTCTGTTTTTAACATCTTGGACTGGACAGTAGAATGACAGTCTCGTTTCATACAGATCGGCGTTCAATCCCCGACCGTCCAAGTAGTTGGACACCATTCCTTCCCCCCGTCCCATCCCAAATCCTTATTCTGACCCTTCCAAGTGCTATATAGTAGTAATGACTTGGCGCTTTCCCTTGATAATTCCCTCCCTCCCTTCCACTTTCCGTAAGTCATCACTTATAATAAGAAACGTTCTCTGGATTAGTCAATGAACAATTTCCCACTGAAACTTATTTGTTCTCTAAGCAAATGAATATCACTTTGTAGGCAAATTTTTCGTGATTTATGTGAGGTAATACAATGGGATCGAAATGCCGTTGCTAGCCTTACCGGAGACACGCATAACCCACTCAGCCATGGTGAGCTATAAATAACACAATCAAGGGCTATATTGAGCCTACATGGCTCTCTGTGGCCGGCTCTCGTGTGTTCCTCGCTCCGGTGCTGGGGATGGTCTCCGCCCTGACAATGCAAAATACAATCACAATAGCGTGATGGTGCAATGTGAAGATATGTGGGCAATACGATGGGATCGAACTTTCTCTTCCTCTCTCTCTCACTCCATCATACATCGGCTTCCCCACTCACATGGAAATTCTCCCCCTCCCCTACCCCCATTTCCCCCACCACCACCACCCTCCCCCTATCCATCGGACAGAAACCACACGTCGCAAAATCACCCTCCCCCCCCCCCACCATCACCACTATCCCCCCCCTCCCTCCTTCACCCCCCACATCCGTTTTCTCCCCCAGAAAAGAGGGAAGAAGAGATGGGTGGATAATTCCAATCACAAACCCCACCTCCACAAAAACATTCACCGGGAAAAACACAAACCCACAAAAACCGACGGGAAAAAAAGTCCCACATACACACACAAAAAAAATGAGACGTGCATCGCCCCCGGGGGAAGCGTCGGGCACAATCACATCAGCAACACCATCACGACGCCCTAAATGCACACCGGCAACTGCATCCCAACACGGCCGCAACAACAATAAAAAAATATCCTAAAGCGATAACAGCGTGTGTGTGTGTGTGTGTGTGTGTGTGTGTGTGTGGGTGGGTGGGTGGGTGTGTGTGTGTGGGTGTGTGTGGGTGTGTGTGTGTGTGTGGGTGTGTGTGTGTGTGTGTGTGTGTGGGTGTGTGTGTGTGTGGGTGTGTGTGTGTGTGTGTGTGTGTGGGTGTGTGGGTGTGTGGGTGTGTGTGTGTGTGGGTGTGTTGGTGTGATTTGGGGGAGGGTAGGGAAGGGGTTCGTGGCTCGCTCGGTTACCCGGACCCGGGTTCGTATCCCTCTTGCTCTTTTCACCCTACTGGGGGAGAGGGGCTTCAGTGCTCTATATATATATATATATATATATATATATATATATATATATATATATATATATATATATATATATATATATATATATATATATATATATATATATATATAATGTTGAGAAGAGTTTGGGTTATGGGCTATTCATGCCCGTGCCACCTCTTGGGTGACTTAAACTTCATCAATCCATCAAGAGTTTGGTGGTCAAAAGGGTTGGAACTGTTTCGAGCATTTGTTTTTGACCTAGAGTGAATTTAATGAGGAAACTCCCTGTCAGCTGATGACTGGACTACACGTGTCCTGGCGTGTCGACCTTTGGGACTTTCTACTTTGTTGTAGAATTGAATCAAATCTTTAAGGAACAATTTATCGTCCACAGTGTTTAATACTCACACCTGTTGAAAGAAAGATTACCGGCCAGAGGGTTCGATTCCCTTTAGCGTGTGTGTGTGTGTGTGTGTGTGTGTGTGTGTGTGTGTGTGTGTGTGTGTGTGTGTGTTTGTCTTAGCTAACAAAACAATATTAAGTTGCAATACTATTTAAATTAAAATTATAATAAGCATAAGAAGCAGATGGGAGATCATTATTCACCTTAAATACTCAAAGCATTCCTAAATAAATCAGGTAAAGTTCTCGGAGCTTCACAAAAGGTTTCTGAAGAGATAAAGATTTCAACCCCAGAGATCAGCGTGAGAGAACGAGGGCCAGAACGTTTTTAATGATCTGGACTGACGGAAAGAACAGTGCCCAACCACTTGGAATGGTCGGTATAGAGCGAGGGTTTTGCTTGTTCTCAAGACGCCGTTCGATCCCCGATGATCCTATCCCAGATCCTTGTCCCTACGCCCTTTCCTAGTGCCATATAGTCGAAATAATGGCTAAGGGCTTTCTCTTCATAATTGTCATTCATCCATGCATGCAGGGCTTAGTGGAAATTATTTCAGCGGCTTCTGCTCAAATGAATCATCCTGAATACATTCCATTCAAATGTTATTGATCGTAACTTATTTATTTATTTATTTATTTATTTATTTATTTATTTATTTATTTATATACAAGAAGGTACATTGGGTTAGAGAGAATACATAGCATATTATTTACAATCTTGTAAAGCCACTAGTACGCGCAGCGTTTCGGGCAGTAGCTCTCTCTCTTTATCAGCTCTCAGCTTATCAGCAGATAACTCTCTCTTTATCAACTCAAAGAAAGTTCAAATTTGAATATGAAATCTCTCTTCATATTTCGTGTCGTCTTATTCTATTTTTTCAACTTTCTGTTCATCAACTTCTTTTTTCTCCTTGTGTCTAATCTTCGTCTTAGAGACGTATTACCATATCCAAACTGGTCCTTCGCGAAAACAAGGGGGTAGATTTTAGGACCAAAATAGCGAGGGGTTTTGTTGCCATTTGAATCTGGGAACGTTGTCGCATCTTGCCGCCAAAAATGAACGTTTATTTTTGGCGCGCAATCTCTAACCAAAACACCGCCGGGAAGGTAAACAAAGATTGCTTTCCACAACAGTTCATGCCTAGTGTTTCGCGCTCTTGAATGTGTTGGGAAAGTGTGTCGGGTCTGTGAATGTGTTGGTTCTGTGAGTGTGTCGGGTCTGTGAGTGTGTCGGGTCTGTGAGTGAGGCGGGAAATTGTGTGTGGTGTGAAAGTGAATTGGAAAAAGGTGAATCAGTTAGGTAATGCGTGTTTAAAACAAAGGTTATTAAAAGTTTCACAGAGGAAACTTAAAAGGTATAATCAGGAGGTTCTGGGGGCTGCAATTTCAATACCGGTGTGCGGTATGCTAACACAAATAACCTCGCAGATCAGCTAATAACTAGGAAAGCCTAGCCTCGCGTGACCGTCACTTCCAGGACTGGAGAGTCAGTCCAAAATGGAGGTCTCTAACTCTCAGCATACTCTTTCCTCAGCTCTATTCTCTCCAATCCGCTCTCTTAGAGTTTACAAACAATATTTAATAACATTTAATACAGTTATTTTCAAATATCTGTTAATTTTTCTTACATCTGACTTCTGTGTCTTCAAGTGTATGTTGTGTCCTTGCACGTGATCAACTTGTGCTCAAGTGTGAGTATTTCTTTGCCACCTTTGTACATGTTATCTTCCTTTCCCCTCAGTAGATAACGCGAGTTATTCTGAAGTGAGGGGAAAGGAGAGGCAGAGCAACAGCTGGGGAGACGGATGAGAGGACCAGCTGAGGCAGGGGTGGAGAGGGAATTGGGAGAGGGGGAGACAGGGAAAAAAGACGACGTGAGAAAGGAAAGAAAGAAAAGGGGAAAGGGGTGAGCGTAAGTGAAATCCACTATAAAGAATAACTGGCGGGAAATTTGTAGGAATGGACGAATAAAACGAAATATGTTAGCAGAAGGAACAGAGAGAGAGAGAGAGAAATGGAAAGGGGATGAAAACAACCCACCATTAGCTTACCCTTCTCACGGGTTATTCATGCGCGTGCCACCTCTTGGGTGGCTTAATCCTCATCAATCACTCAATCAGCTCACCTTCAGGGCACGACGTGAGCTGTCGGGGTGCAGCAAGCAGCCTACAGCAGCCTAGGGAGCACTGTTCACTACCCAGGTAATTTGTCGGGGGGAATCATGAGCCACAGTTCATCCTCATTTGTGTGAAGTGAACGTAAGTACGAGATTTCATCAAAGAGTCTAGCTACCGTCGTGAGGTGTTACAGAGCTCCGTGAGGTGTTACAGAGCTCCGTGAGGTAGTACAGAGCTCCGTGAGGTGGTACAGAGCTCCGTGAGGTGGTACAGAGCTCCGTGAGGTGGTACAGAGCTCCGTGAGGTGGTACAGAGATCCGTGAGGTGTTACAGAGCTCCGTGAGGTGTTACAGAGCTCCGTGAGGTAGTACAGAGCTCCGTGAGGTGTTACAGAGCTCCGTGAGGTGTTACAGAGCTCCGTGAGGTAGTACAGAGCTCCGTGAGGTGGTACAGAGCTCCGTGAGGTGGTACAGAGCTCCGTGAGGTGGTACAGAGCTCCGTGAGGTGGTATAGAGCTAGGTGAGGTGGTACAGAGCTCCGTGAGGTGGTACAGAGCTCCGTGAGGTGGTACAGAGCTCCGTGAGGTGGTACAGAGCTCCGTGAGGTGTTACAGAGCTCCGTGAGGTGGTACAGAGCTCCGTGAGGTGGTACAGAGCTCCGTAAGGTGGTACAGAGCTCCGTGAGGTGGTACAGAGCTCCGTGAGGTGGTACAGAGCTCCGTGAGGTGGTACAGAGCTCCGTGAGGTGGTACAGAGCTCCGTGAGGTGGTACAGAGCTCCGTGAGGTGGTACAGAGCTCCGTGAGGTGGTACAGAGCTCCGTGAGGTGGTACAGAGCTCCGTGAGGTGGTACAGAGCTCCGTGAGGTGGTACAGAGCTCCGTGAGGTGGTATAGAGCTCCGTGAGGTGGTACAGAGCTCCGTGAGGTGGTACAGAGCTCCGTGAGGTGGTACAGAGCTCCGTGAGGTGGTACAGAGCTTCGTGAGGTGTTACAGAGCTTCGTGAGGTGTTACAGAGCTTCGTGAGGTGTTACAAAGCTTCGTGAAGTGTTAGAGCTTCGTGAGGTGTTACAGAGCTCCGTGATGTGGTACAAAGCTTCGTGAGATGGTACAAAGCTTCGTGAGGTGTTACAAAGCTTCGTGAGGTGTCACAGAGCTTCGTGAGGTGGTACAGAGCTTCGTGAGGTGATACAGAGCTTCATGAGGTATTACAAAGCTTCGTGAGGTGTTACCATAACACAATATACAACATTACAAGGACAGCAACACAATACCACCTCGAGGAGACGGTCTCGAACCCAGGAACCTGCCCTCGAGTCGCTGGTGTTGGTGTAAGGCAGAAGCAGCCAGCAGCGAACACACCGCACTCAAGCAGAGAACACACCGCACTCAAGCAGAGAACACACCGCACTCAAGCAGAGAACACACCGCACTCAAGCAGAGAATACACCGCACTCAAGCAGAGAACACACCGCACTCAAGCAGAGAACACACCGCACTCAAGCAGAGAACACACCGCACTCAAGCTGAGAACACACCGCACTCAAGCGAAACGTTTAACCCGGCGGGCCGCAGTAAGATGCTCATCTGAAGTATGCAAGCAAGGGCCTATACGTCTGTCAGGAGAGCGGGGCGCCCGACGCACCCGCTCAAAGCCCTGCCTGACGAAGGGCCGTAACATCCTACCCACGCCCGCCACGCCAAGCCTCTCTGTTTTTATCATATTGCGACAACCATCATCTAAGGGATCATAAAATACTTTTGAAAATTTTCATGAATATTGCCTGTAAAGTTGTAAGCAGGTGGGAGAGCCCGGCGGGGATCTTGGCCGGTAAGTGAGGAGGACGTAAGGGTTAAAGTGTAGGTGGTCGAGGGGTTGGTTATGTACGCCTCTCTGCAGCCCGGCCGTCGTGTTCAGCTGTGCATATCTCTGACGACACGAAAGCCTTGCATTTTAATATATTAACCCGGAGCACTTAGGACGAGCTGGGCTGGGATGATACGCCTCATAAAATACCCACTGATTTAGAAAAGGATCGGTAACAGCTTCCGGTGAGGGGACGGGGGAGGAGGTTTGGAGGAGGGGAGGCTGGTGGCGAACTGTGTCTCTCTCTCTCTCTCTCTTCCCTCTGTCTCTTCCTCAGAATAATCGTGTCTGGAAGAGAGTGAAGAATGTAGAGAGGAGCTGAGAATAAGGTGGAAGATGAGAGAGTAATTTCAAGTCTCAGATGAGTTTGATGATCTGATGATGATGGGTAGAAGGGGGCTAGCCAAGGGGAAGTAAGAGCGGAAGAAGGAAGAAATACCTCAGAAATAGATTGGCGGGGCTTGGGAGCTATAGGTCGACCGTGTAAGCTCCAGTGAGTGACTACACACGTGTACATCCTCACACAATGCGACTAAGGAGCGGAACATGTGAATCCTGAGGGAATGTGACGTTCATGCTCAGTGTTTTGTCTCCTGCTGCGACACGCAGTGTGTGTGTGTGTGTGTGTGTGTGTGTGTGTGTGTGTGTGTGTGTGTGTGTGTGTGTGTGTGTGTGTGTGTGTGTGTGTGTTTCCGTAGATAGATTCAGTGTCAAGTCTTCTCTGACAGACCCAATTATGTTCCTCCCTCTCATTACGTATGGCTACTCTGCCCTCCTTACATCTTTTTATATTCTCATGACCAGGCACTTCGCTTGTTTGAAGTTTAATAGCCATTTGTCTGTCCATGCTTAGAAATGATCTGAGTTATCCTAGAGACTAAACATCAGCTTTGCGTCATCAACACATACACATGTAAGTCTAGTTGATTAGCTGTGTCATTGATGTGTAATGGGAATAACATGGGGCTCCAATGGTGAACTTTGTGGTATTCCACTCGTGAATTTTCCCTATTCTGATTTACTGTTGTTATCCTCATATTACTGTTGTTCTGTGTCCTATGTACGTTAAATAGTTTCTCTCCCAATTTAGTACTCTCCCAGTTGAACCTGGTTATATAGCTTATACAAGACCCTTGAATGTGGCACAGTATCAAATGCTTCCTGATAATTAATAAATATGCAGTCACACTGACTTATTTTTATCTGATTTCAGTATTTCTATTGCTGAATTTTAATAGGTTTAGCAGCCATGATTTCCCTTTTCTGAACCTGTGTTGGGTCTTCGACGTAAGGAGGTCAAAGGTGAATTGATCCTACTTTTCTCTGATTCTCTCTGTCGTACTCTTCATGGTACGCTGGCTAAGACTCTGGTGTGAAGAGAAGTGGTTCCTGCTTGCTTGCTTGTGTGTTGGTACGTGGTATCATTCAGTTTGGTGGTATTGCTGGGTCCAGGGGTGTGATCTTGTCACAGTCTTGCTGTCATCTAAATCCCTGGCCCAGAGCTTTCTGCTTCTCTCGCTGTCACGACTAGTGTTCCGTGTTCCGTCTCAGGAGGATCCCTCCCTCTCGTGTCGCACGGTTGTTCTAGCTCCTTTCAAGACTTATTAGAACCATTCCTTTAGCTCCTCGCATCCTTCCTTAACATTCCATACTAATTTTTGTTTTCACTTTTCCTTGTAATCCTCTCCATGTTTATATTACTCCTTATTCTTTTCTTGTTTTCCAGCTGCTCTCCTTATTCTCCCCCGTCTTGTTTTTCAAGTACCTATTTTATGCTTTGTAGTTGTGGCTGTGTCTTCCTGACATTATTGACCCTTGGGCTCTTCTTCTGCTTCTGTGTCGTTACCGTTCTTGGGGAATATCTCTTCCCTTCTCCCTCTCTTCTGAAACTTGTCTGTCTCACGTGAGTAATGAGTGTGCGAGTGTGTGTGTGAGCGTGTGAGTGTGTGTAAGTGTGTGAGCGTGTGAGTGTGTGTAAGTGTGTGAGCGTGTGAGTATGTGTGTGTGTTAGTATGACGGAGCCTGTGAGTGTGTTTGGGAGCGTATAAGTGTATGAGGATGTGAGTATGTGTTTGAGTATGTGTACGTGTGAGTGTGTCTGTGTTTATGTAAGGGAGATGTGTGAAAGTGCCTCCTAAAACTTTTCTCCTTTCTTTCCTCTCTTCTTTATCACTATGAGAAAATCAATTGGGGCAATGCGGAGGACTCGAACCCTCGACTCGGGTTGAGGGTTGAAATCCTCGCATTGTTCCAACATAATTTTTTTTTAATTGACAAATCACATTAGTGTGATTTTCTCGTGTACTCTTCATTCCTTACTCCTCCTTCCCCCTCAATCCTTCATTCCTCTTATGATTTTTCCTTTCTGATTCTCCTTTCCTACTTCTTCCCCCCTATTCGGTTCCCTCCCCATCCCCCCCCCCTTCACATCGCTGACACAAACATAGACTATAATACTCGAGGTCTTATTCTCTCCTTAACGGTCCATAAATGCTGGCAAACTCTGAGCCCAATAGTCGCGGTCGCATGACGAAAATTGGTAATCATAAGTCTCCTATTATGCAAATCGTGTTCCGGAAGGTGTATGTATATTATATGTCCGCATCCGAACATGTCAGACCTGTTATCGACTTGAGGGAGGGGAATGTGAGGAAGGGGGGGGGGAGGGTTTGGAGGGAGGAGAGGGAGGTGTTGTGGGAAGGGGGAGGGAGAGGATAGCAATGGAGAGTGGGGGAAAGGGGGTGATGGGGAATGGGGTAGTAAGAATGTACTCGGTGGTCGGATGAGGCCGCACGATAACCGTAAAGGCATGCGGTTGTGATAACCGAAGCGCCTGCGGTAAAGCCGCCGCCGCAACAAGCTGGGAAACCGCAGCCGCAGCAACGAAACAAGTGATGGCGTAATATTGTTTTTTGTTTTGACCTAAAAAAACATAAATCAACTATCCACCGCCCTCCGCTGGCCACACAACACACTAATCGACCCCATCCAGTAACCCCAAATAAAAAGGTGACCAAACACACTTAATACCAGCCGCAAACCACAGCCACCAACCATCACACTAAGTTACTATAGAGACCACTAGAACTCACCACCACCCCCCCCCCTAGCCCCTCTCCCCTATTCCTTTCCCATCATCCACAGCTCTTCCACATGTCCACCCCACCTCCACCTCTCCCCTCCACCCCGTGAAAGGAAAGGGACCCTGCAGACCAGCGAACACACACACACACACACACACACACACACACACACACACACACACACACACACACACACACACACACACACACACACACAAAGATCAGTATCAGCTTGGAGTGGGAGTCAGATATGCAGATTCCAGCTCGGGGACTTCCTCACCATGCCAGCCTAGCAAAACGTGGCCATCAGCCTCTTCACAGTTATTGGAGAGCGGGCGATTACCGGAGCAAGGGCGGTGGGAGGAGGGGGGGAAGAGGCTACTGGAGAGGGAGAGAGTGGTGGATAGATGGAAAGGAAGAATGGAGGGAAAACGGGGAAGGGGAAGGGGAGTGAAATGGATGAGAGAGAGAGAAGGAAGGATGAAAGATTAAAAGTGTGAGAAGGAAGGAATTATCAGGGAAGAGTGCCAAGCCATTATGGCTATATAGCACTTGGAAGGGGTCAGGATAAGGGTTTGGGATGGGACGGAGGAGTGAGGGGAAAGAAGCAGAATAGAAGGGAATGAGAATGAGAGTAAGGTGAGAGGGGAGGGAGAGAGAGAGAGGGAGAGAGAGAGAGGGAAAGAGAGAGAGGGAATGAGAGAGAGGAGTGCGATAGACGCGGCCATGGGAAACGTGAGAAGAAGAGGGAAGAGAAAGATGAGGATGAGAGACAGGTGATTGAGTGGGAAGGGAATGAGTAGTGAAAGCAAAGTCAGAGAAGTATGAGAACAAAGAAACAAGGGGTTAAGAAGAAAATGAGAAAGGGGGGGGAGGTTGATAGAAGGGAGTAAACCAAGAGAGGGGAAAATAAGAGGAGTGAGAGGGGAACTAGAGAAGAGGAGAGGGAGAGTTCTAGACCGGAAGAACTTGTAAAAAGAACCGAATACCCACCACTACCTTCAGGAAATTGCTGTCCACTGATAGCAACTTCCACAAGGGGACGGAAGGGGGAGAGAGAGAGAGAGAAGGGGGTAAAGGGGGGAATGGAAAGGGTAAGGGAAGGAAAAGAAATGGAAAGCTCAAGGAAAAGGATAGGGAAAGGGAATATAATAAGGTTGAGGAAAAGAAAAAGTGAGATAGAAGAGAAGCTGATGCAGTTCGATGGTAGTGGTTAGATGGTGGTAGTTGTTGTAGTTGACTTTGTGGTGGTGGTTGTTGTAGTAGATTTTGTGGTGGTGGTGGTGGTAGTTGTGGGGTGTGGTATGAGAGGGGGGGCTGGGGTGTGGTGTGAGGGGGGGGGGGAGTTCCCAGGAGAACAGTGACTGTCACTCAAGAGAGAGGCAGCCATCGGTGGTTCCCCCAGGGAACCACCGACGCTCTCCGAGACCGACTCCTCTAGGTGCCTCTAGAACCTCTAGTACCTCTGGAACCTCTAGTGCTCGACCTCAACCACACCTGTGCCTCAACTGAATCTAATTGCTCTAGTGCCTTAATTACCTTGTCCTATAACACCCGATCCCACTTGTGTTGGTCCTAGCCCCCGCCTGTGTGTCTACGCCTAGGCTCTTGGCCCAAATAAATTTTAACATCAATACGGCACACAGGTGGGCCTCAAGAACGGCCCTATAAGAACGGTCCGCTGTGAACATTTTTCGTCGGGAGGGGCGCATGATAGGGGGCGAGATCATCAATTTAAAAAATTAGAAACTCTTCAAACAGTCGCACACAGAGATCACACTAACGTGATGCATCAAATGAACAAATCCACAAGGGCCGTGACGAGGATCATCAGCCACAAGAAGTAACGTTGAAGTACACAAGGGTGGTGCAACACAAGCCTGGATTCCCTCCGAAAGGCATTTGATCCGCCTCAGCTGCCTCAACCCTCCTCTGCTCCAGTGACAAGTGAATAACGACGGTGCCACAGCTCCTTCCATTACTTCCTCCGCTAAAACTACCCCACCGTCGTCTCGTCTGCTGTCCTCGCCGCTAATTGGTAGTTAAGAGCTGACGCCTCAACGACCCCCAAGGGCCTCCCAGACGCACCTCTCAAACAGCTTGATTGCTCACAGAGAAAATGGAATTGGCTTTTGAGGAATTGATTCAATAGTGGACGCGAGGGATTACTAACATCTTCAAAGGTTTATCTATCATTAATTTATTGATGGAGAATTGTTTCTTCAAATTAACCTTAAGATGGCAGAAGTTATCCAAATATTCTTCTTGAATATTGAGGAAAATTGATCACGGAAAGGTGAAAACACCAGAAATCCACACTCAGAGTTGAGATTCTGGATAATAGTCTTAGACGTTAAGAGTGTATACGTTTATACATTGCCTGGTGTATATAAATATTGTCTCCCCCCACAACCCTCCCTCTCTGTCCCTTCCTGTTCCACCAGCACCTTCAGGCCATACACGACCTCTCCTCCGAGTACTCGCCGCACACAACACAACGACTGAGAAACAGGAAAGAGAGAGAAGAAAAAAAAATAAGGTGAGACAAACGACTTGTATCAGAGAGCGAGCCCCTCCCCGATTCACCACCTCTCAGACCACAAAACAAAAGAAAATCGGGACAATGGAATTTAGCGACTGCTCGAGCCCTTCCGTCCGCGCCTCGACACTCAATTCTCGCATATTGGCATTTTCACCGCGCTCTCCACCCCCTTCAATCTTACTAATGCTTTCCATCCAACAGCCAGAGTGGTGGATACCAGGAGAGAGGGGGAGAGCGTGATTGAGGGATGTAGGAAGATAAAGGGGGAAGAGAGAGAAAGAATATTCGTTAGAGGGGTAAGAGGGAGGAGATAAAAGGTAGATTAGAGGGTGAGGGAGAAGAGGTACGGAAGGAAAATAAGGTAGAGTAGAGGAAAAGATAAGGTAAGAGAAGTGGGACTAGGTCCACAATAAAGTGAGATAGCACAAGAGGGGGATTAGATTGATAGAAGCAGGAAGAGAAACAGATTGAAAGAAATAGAGAGAGAATGGAAGAGACGGGAAGGATCTGCAGTCTGAGTAGTATGTCGTGCAAGGATTACTGAGGATTGGCTGAGACTTGGAGTGTCAGGTAGGTAGGATGGTGAGGATGCCTTGCCCCCCCCCCCTCTCTCTCTCTCTCTCTCTCTCTCTCTCTCTCTCTCTCTCTCTCTCTCTCTCTCTCTCTCTCTCTCTCTCTCTTTATATATATATATATATATATATATATATATATATATATATATATATATATATATATATATATATATATATATATATATATATATATATATATATAAGGCACAACTCTCCTAAACACGAGAGTTAAGTATACAACTTTAGAACACTTTCCCACCAGGAGACTCGAACCCTAGCCAGCACAGAAGCCTTCCAGCAACTGGCCTAACAGGTACGCCTTAACCCGCTCCACCACCAGCTCAGACCCTTAAAAGAGATCATCTCTTTTAAGGGTCTGAGCTGGTGGTGGAGCGGGTTAAGGCGTACCTGATATGCCAGTTGCTGGAAGGCTTCTGTGCTGGCTAGGGTTCGAGTCTCCTGGTGGGAAAGTGTTCTAAAGTTGTATATATATATATATATATATATATATATATATATATATATATATATATATATATATATATATATATATATATATATATATGCGTCCTGGAATTATCCTTTTCTATCAACAGTAGAGATTATTCCAAGACAGATTTCTTGAAATCTGTCTTGCGAAATCTATATTTATGAAAAAGTGTCTTGTCTGTTCATGGTTTGAAGTCAGATGCTTGGGACTAGCTTCACCCAACTTTTCCCAGTATTTGTTGTTGGGTATGTGCACAACACGGCCAGATCAGGATTGGCATCAAGGAAAAGAGTGCAACGTGACACTGTGCCAACATGACCCCCACGATAAGTCTCGCAAAACCATTTTGACTCGACTATTTTTTTTTCAATATAGTAAAACTTTATGCACAGTTCATGCAAAAATTGCAAAATATAAAATATTCTGATATTCACTCATTTAATTAATTAAACCTTAAACTTTGATTATATATTTTTTTCGTCCTTAAAATTTGTGGACTGTCTGATCATCCTTGATGAACCGACTATGTGTGACGTGAACTTAGGAGTTACTAGGGAACTCATGTGAGAAAGATGAAAATATAGAGGGAAAGAGAGAAAGGAAGAAAGGAAGATTAGAGTGAGAGTGAGAGAGAGAGAGAGAGAGAGAGAGAGAGAGAGAGAGAGAGAGAGAGAGAGAGAGAGAGAGAGAGAGAGAGAGAGAGAGAGAGAGAGAGAGAGGGAGGGAGGAGGATTGAGACAGACAGACCCGGGAATCCCTTGAATTATAAATACCAGGTGGAGAACCCGGCAGTGCCCGGGGCCCCTTTTAGGTTTTAGATTTCTTCGAAGTAATCATAATTATTTATGATATAATAACATTTATGATATAATAACACAATATAAAATGTGACATTGTCACATTTTTCATCACGTGTTAATTTTTCGTGATTTACACACATGATATAATAATTATGTTATATTTAGCTTTGTTGAGTAACATGTAATTTGTTAATAAAATTTTTTTAAATTCATAGTAATGTACTTTCAAAGCAAAATGCTGATGTCTGTTTCATTTCCTTAGTCACACTGTGGCATTTTTCTTACGAGGACGCTGGGAGCTTCAGTTATGCGCTAGCTTGTTAGACCAATACGGGAGTATGCGTTATACTCCATGTAGTATGCCCGGAATTCACACCTTATGAAGCATGGAAACCAAAATTGAAAATCCCAAGAGATTCGCGACCGGATTAATGCCAGGCCAGAGTGTGTTAAGCAACGAGGGTAGAGTAAAGGAACCAAATCTCACCCTTCCATCCACAACCTTAAGGACCAAATTTGACAGACAAATAGAATAGTTAATACCATTCTCCTGGGCTCTAGGAGGCTCGAACCTTGAACCCGTTACCTGTGTGTATGACCGAAGCTCCAATGAATTGTTAGAATAGTTACATTATAACGTAACAGCTACAACAAAGCCAGTAGGCGGGGCATAAAGAGCTAGACCTCAAACCACAATGCTAAACAAGCATGCAGGTGATTAGTAAATTAGAAACTAAATTGGTGATTAGGCCATTTGATTTGATTTGATATGTTTCATTTTCAGATTTTAATCGAATGGGTAAAATGGTGTTGGCACGAAGCGTTAGTCTGCGCTCTTGTCACCTGTTCACGGCAATTTCTGAAACGATATTGGTATACCATCGAGCAATACTACACCAATACTCTTGCTCGTGTTCCCATACTGTACGCTGAATGTTGCCCTGTATGTATGTATGTATGTATGTATGTATGTATGTATGTATGTATGTATGTATGTATGTATGTAACTATACTCCCACTTTATGTACTCAGAATGACCATTGTATGATCATACAACATAATAATCTTATTTTTATAGTGAAATTATTATTATTATTAATTTTTATTATTATTTTTACTATTTTTATTATTATTATTATTACATATCACGACGTCACTGCACATGATGAAGTCTGTGACATGAGAGGCACAGCTGTGACATGAGAGGCACAGCTGTGACATGAGAGGCACAGCTGTGACATGAGAGGCACAGCTGTGACATGAGAGGCACAGCTGTGACATGAGAGGCACAGCTGTGACATGAGAGGCACAGCTGTGACATGAGAGGCACAGATGTGACACCAGAGGCACAGCTGTGACACCAGAGGCACAGCTGTGACACCAGAGGCACAGCTGTGACACCAGAGGCACAGCTGTGACACCAGAGGCACAGCTGTGACACCAGAGGCACAGCTGTGACACCAGAGGCACAGCTGTGACATCAGAGGCACAGCTGTGACATCAGAGGCACAGCTGTGACATCAGAGGCACAGCTGTGACATCAGAGGCACAGCTGTGACATCAGAGGCACAGCTGTGGACATGAGAGGCACAGCTGTGGACATGAGAGGCACAGCTGTGACATCAGATGCACAGCTGTGACACCAGAGGCACAGCTGTGGACATCAGAGGCACAACTGTGGACATCAGAGGCACAGCTGTGACACCAGAGGCACAGCTGTGGACATCAGAGGCACAGCTGTGGACATCAGAGGCACAGCTGTGACACCAGAGGCACAGCTGTGGACATCAGAGGCACAGCTGTGGACATGAGAGGCACAGCTGTGACACCAGAGGCACAGCTGTGACACCAGAGGCACAGCTGTGGACATGAGAGGCACAGCTGTGGACATGAGAGGCACAGCTGTGACATCAGATGCACAGCTGTGACACCAGAGGCACAGCTGTGGACATCAGAGGCACAGCTGTGGACATCAGAGGCACAGCTGTGACACCAGAGGCACAGCTGTGGACATGAGAGGCACAGTTGTCTATGCCAAGGTGAAGGTGTCTTGTGTCCGCACTCACAGCCTTCCACACAAACAAAACTGACAAAGAAAACACTGTACCGTTTGACTTGAGTGCGGCTTATGGCTGTGCTGTCCGTGTATTTGCGCGTGTGTTTGTTCTGGAGGAGTATAATAAATGTATTTGCTGGGCGGACGCAGCTTCTGGGAGCAGGAAAGTCTCTGTCTTCGTAGTTCTGTTGATGTATGGTTACTTCCGTCGCCCTAAAGTGAGCTATATGTTTGCTACTGAGACGTTAGGGTGGGGGTGTAGGGTGAGGGGGTAGGAGTGTGGGTGTAAGGGTGGGGAGTAGGGTTGTAGGGGAATGTGTGGGGTTTGTAAGGGGTGAGGGGTGTAAGGGGAGGGTGTGTGGGGGAGGGGGGAAGTGAGAGGTTGCTTCACCCTGTCGGCTAGACCAACACCCTCTCTGCCTCACCCTTGCCACTCCCTGTCATTGCTACCAGCTCCCTCCCTGCCTCACCCTTGCCACACCCTGTCATTGCTACCAGCACCCTCCCTGCCTCACCCTTGCCACACCCTGTCATTGCTACCAGCTCCCTCCCTGCCTCACCCTTGCCACACCCTGTCATTGCTACCAGCACCCTCCCTGCCTCACCCTTGCCACACCCTGTCATTGCTACCAGCTCCCTCCCTGCCTCACCCTTGCCACACCCTGTCATTGCTACCAGCTCCCTCCCTGCCTCACCCTTGCCACAACTCCACCAAACAAACACCCCAAAACTGGCGTCCTCGCGTTCAACAAAATATCACCCAATGCTTAAAAAAAAAAAGTCTCTAAGGAAAAAATAGTTGGTCGATCAGAAAAAATGTCAACATTGCCATTTGGCGGTGAAAATGTCTATGAATGCCTCTGGCATCCAGTCTGCAATTAAGGAATGTAGATGGAGCTGAAATGAATGTATTTTTTTTTTTTCATCTTTTCTTTGTTTCGAGAGCCGGCTCCGAGCCCCAGGGAAAGAGTCGTGTTTAGAGAACGAGCATTTTTTTGGAAACTCTGCGAAGCCAATGATTTGAGCAGGAAAACTATATCATTTGTTCTGGATGGATGTGTTCAATAGTCGTGCGTATCGGGCAAAAGTTAGCCACTGTGAACGTTCGCGAAATTTTCGCTTCAGTACAAGAGACGTAATGGTGGAACAATGGTTGTTCCAGCGTTGTGAACGGTGAGGTGCACTAGAATAAATCCAGCTCGTCTCAATGAACATGCCAATTGGCCTTACGTGGGGACGCTGAGTTGTTTCAAGCTCAGGTTAAACATATATATAAATGAATTAGGTGGATATATAAATTGGAACTGGCTCGTATAGGCCTTTTCTGTTTCCATTGTCTTTATGTTTTTAAACGTACTTGTGTGTGTGTTTTTACCTAAATTTCTAAGGTTGAGCTTAAGCTACTGGGCCCCTCTTATCACCTAACACATTTTCTCCTAAAACTAAGAAAAATAATACGTTCATACGGTCTCCGCTTGACACACACATTCCGCTTGCTTAATAATTGCTTAATAAGTAATACGCTTAATAAGTGCTTCCTTGTGTACCCGTAACTCATCTTGACATCTTAACACAGTCACATTGCTCCTTCCCTGCTTAAACAATGTGTTGTTGTCTTCTCAGTGTAGAACTGTCTTACCTTTCTTCTGATAATTGGTTTACCTTTCTTCTGATAATTGGCTTACCTTTCTCCTGATAATTGGCTTACCTTTCTCCTGATAATTGGTTTACCTTTCTCCTGATAATTGGTTTACCTTTCTCCTGATAATTGGCTTACCTTTCTCCTGATAATTGGTTTACCTTTCTCCTGATAATTGGTTTACCTTTCTCCTGATAATGGGTTTACCTTTCTTCTGATAATTGGCTTACCTTTCTCCTGATAATTGGTTTACCTTTCTCCTGATAATTGGTTTACCTTTCTCCTGATAATTGGTTTACCTTTCTCCTGATAATTGGTTTACCTTTCTCCTGATAATTGGCTTACCTTTCTCCTGATAATTGGTTTACCTTTCTCCTGATAATTGGTTTACCTTTCTCCTGATAATTGGTTTACCTTTCTCCTGATAATTGGCTTACCTTTCTCCTGATAATTGGTTTACCTTTCTTCTGATAATTGGCTTACCTTTCTCCTGATAATTGGTTTACCTTTCTCCTGATAATTGGTTTACCTTTCTTCTGATAATTGGCTTACCTTTCTTCTGATAATTGGCTTACCTTTCTTCTGATAATTGGCTTACCTTTCTCCTGATAATTGGCTTACCTTTCTCCTGATAATTGGCTTACCTTTCTCCTGATAATTGGCTTACCTTTCTCCTGATAATTGGCTTACCTTTCTCCTGATAATTGGTTTACCTTTCTCCTGATAATTGGTTTACCTTTCTTCTGATAATTGGCTTACCTTTCTTCTGATAATTGGCTTACCTTTCTCCTGATAATTGGTTTACCTTTCTCCTGATAATTGGCTTACCTTTCTCCTGATAATTGGCTTACCTTTCTCCTGATAATTGGCTTACCTTTCTCCTGATAATTGGCTTACCTTTCTCCTGATAATTGGCTTACCTTTCTTCTGATAATTGGCTTACCTTTCTTCTGATAATTGGCTTACCTTTCTCCTGATAATTGGCTTACCTTTCTCCTGATAATTGGTTTACCTTTCTCCTGATAATTGGTTTACCTTTCTCCTGATAATTGGCTTACCTTTCTCCTGATAATTGGTTTACCTTTCTCCTGATAATTGGCTTACCTTTCTTCTGATAATTGGCTTACGTTTCTTCTGATAATTGGCTTACCTTTCTTCTGATAATTGGTTTACCTTTCTTCTGATAATTGGTTTACCTTTCTCCTGATAATTGGCTTACCTTTCTCCTGATAATTGGCTTACCTTTCTCCTGATAATTGGCTTACCTTTCTCCTGATAATTGGTTTACCTTTCTCCTGATAATTGGTTTACCTTTCTTCTGATAATTGGCTTACCTTTCTTCTGATAATTGGCTTACCTTTCTCCTGATAATTGGTTTTTCTCCTGATAATTGGCTTACCTTTCTCCTGATAATTGGTTTACCTTTCTCCTGATAATTGGTTTACCTTTCTCCTGATAATTGGCTTACCTTTCTCCTGATAATTGGTTTACCTTTCTCCTGATAATTGGCTTACCTTTCTTCTGATAATTGGCTTACCTTTCTTCTGATAATTGGCTTACCTTTCTCCTGATAATTGGTTTACCTTTCTCCTGATAATTGGTTTACCTTTCTTCTGATAATTGGCTTACCTTTCTTCTGATAATTGGCTTACCTTTCTTCTGATAATTGGCTTACCTTTCTCCTGATAATTGGCTTACCTTTCTCCTGATAATTGGCTTACCTTTCTCCTGATAATTGGCTTACCTTTCTCCTGATAATTGGCTTACCTTTCTCCTGATAATTGGTTTACCTTTCTCCTGATAATTGGTTTACCTTTCTTCTGATAATTGGCTTACCTTTCTTCTGATAATTGGCTTACCTTTCTCCTGATAATTGGTTTACCTTTCTCCTGATAATTGGCTTACCTTTCTCCTGATAATTGGCTTACCTTTCTCCTGATAATTGGCTTACCTTTCTCCTGATAATTGGCTTACCTTTCTCCTGATAATTGGCTTACCTTTCTTCTGATAATTGGCTTACCTTTCTTCTGATAATTGGCTTACCTTTCTCCTGATAATTGGCTTACCTTTCTCCTGATAATTGGTTTACCTTTCTCCTGATAATTGGTTTACCTTTCTCCTGATAATTGGCTTACCTTTCTCCTGATAATTGGTTTACCTTTCTCCTGATAATTGGCTTACCTTTCTTCTGATAATTGGCTTACGTTTCTTCTGATAATTGGCTTACCTTTCTTCTGATAATTGGTTTACCTTTCTTCTGATAATTGGTTTACCTTTCTCCTGATAATTGGCTTACCTTTCTCCTGATAATTGGCTTACCTTTCTCCTGATAATTGGCTTACCTTTCTCCTGATAATTGGTTTACCTTTCTCCTGATAATTGGTTTACCTTTCTTCTGATAATTGGCTTACCTTTCTTCTGATAATTGGCTTACCTTTCTCCTGATAATTGGTTTTTCTCCTGATAATTGGCTTACCTTTCTCCTGATAATTGGTTTACCTTTCTCCTGATAATTGGCTTACCTTTCTCCTGATAATTGGCTTACCTTTCTTCTGATAATTGGCTTACCTTTCTTCTGATAATTGGCTTACCTTTCTTCTGATAATTGGTTTACCTTTCTTCTGATAATTGGTTTACCTTTCTCCTGATAATTGGTTTACCTTTCTCTTGATAACTGGATTAACTTTCTTCTCATGACTACCCTACCGTGCCATTATCCTCTCTGACTTCTATGCTGTAACCATTTTCTCTCCTACCTCCCTTCACCAGAAATACAAGGAAGAGTTTACCATTCCATTCATATTGCTTCTGTAATCAGACTTGTAGCAAACATTTGAAGTCTCTCAAGATTTAGATGGCTTTAAAAGACGGGGTTCCTGACCGGTGCTGCCTACTCTAACAATGACTACATATGGGTAATATGCATCTTCCTGAAATAGGCCTTGTCTTGATATGTAAGCGATGCGTTGGGAGGGTTGCCAGTTTTGCAGATGCCCCTGATGTGGTTCTGTGTGTGTGTGTGGGCCTATAGTGACTGGTTTGGCAAAATATGACGCAGCGGGAGCAAGAGACGACCCAGCGGAATGAAGGGAATTATCAGGGTGGGGGGGAGGAAGCGCCAAGGCATTACGGCTATATAGCACTGGGAAGGGGTCAAGATAAGGATTTGGGATGGGACTGGGGAAAGGAATGGTACCCAACTACTTGGACGGTCGGGGGTTGAACGCCGACCTGCATGACGCGAGACCGTCGCTCTACCATCCAGCCCAAGTGGTTGGGTAAGCAAGAGACGATTCAGCAGAAACAAGAGACAACGCAGCAGAAGCAGGAGAAGACGCAGCACAAGCAATAACGACGAAGCTGAAGCAAAAAACCGACGCAGCAGCAGAAGCAAGAGACACAACGAGAGCAAGAAAAAGCCCAAGAAACAAAAACCCTCACCTGTCGTGTCCACACACATCAAAACTCTCTCTCCAAGCTCCCAACTTTTGTGTCTCAGAAAGTTTGATTTAAGACCGTCCACGGCGCACCGTCGGCCTCTTTCCTCCCCGCCCATCACCAGTTGCAAACCTAATTTTCTCGCAAATTCTCCACAAATCAGTCTTGCCTCGACTAGAACAACATGTGCTAATATTTCGCTTGCGGGCGAATCCTCAGTTCCGCTCGGCTTGGCGTGCTTTCTTTCCGCTTCGTCGCTTCCCTGGAGCTTCGTTGTCACTTGTTGGCGTCGAGAAGCGATCAACTCACCTGCGGTTTCTTCGGGCGTCTCGTGTCAATTGGCTTTCGAGGTCTAAATCTGCAGATGTGAGTTGTGGAGGTTTTGGACCCGAGAGACGTATTGGAGGGATATATTGTGGCGGTGAGCGAAGCTGCCAGCAGCGGGGAGGTTGCCAGGAAGGAACCATCGTTTCTGTTTGTGAGCGGCGGCTTCTTCCTCGAAGTTACCCCACACTCGCCAGTTCACTTTAACGGCTGAAATCTCTTTCTTGAGAGCAGCCGACGGAGGGATGGTGTCGGGGCGAGAGGAGAGGCGAGGGATAAGAACCTAATGATACCGGGGACTTGACAGGCACCACCACCACCACCACCACCACCACCACCACCGCCGCCCCAGCTGGTGGTGGTGGTGGTGGTGGTGCTCACTCAACCGCCACCACGACTGCTGCTGTTGATCAAAGTGGGTGGTGGTGGTGGCGGGAGTGGTGGGGGGCGCTCCGACGTGTGTGTTGAGTGCAGTATAGCACTCCCCAGCACCACTCACACCTCCAGCTAATTGGTGGTTTGCCATACTGGTGCTGCGCCACACGTTTTCCCTTTGTTTATGTCAAGTGTGCTTGTGTTGATGACGGCGCCCCGGGGCACGCAGGCCTGGCCTCTGCCCCTGACCGGTGGAGGCGCCAAAAGAGGGAGGGGGGCAGGGGGGACAGCGCCAGTTACCAATATGCCCCCCTGATTAATCTCTGCCCTGGAGCTGTGACGGAAAGATGAGCTTCGAATAGAACTACCGACCGCAATCAGCCGCTCCGGGGGCCTTAAAGAGGCACACAACACTGCCAACAACAAGAGAGAATGACCCTTGCGGCCCTTACACGCAAGATCCAACTCACGGGAGCCAGCTAGCAGGTCACTTGCGGCCTTGTGCCCGAAACAATGCCAGCACCCGTCTCTATTACGAAGGGCGGTCGTTGTAGGATATTTTTCAAAATCACTTTGAGCAATTTGCATACCTGATGAGGAACCTAATATGAGTGATCATTAACTTTATCAGTGTCGAAAAATATTTAGTTTGAAAACACCAGACCAAAATTGAGAGAGGCTAGCGAATTAACCAACTTTTAAAAATACAGTTTGCATTTAGGACCGGTGAGTTGAGGAGGGAGGCTGGGAGGGAGGGAGGGAGGGGGGGGAGAATGGATGGTGTTTCCGTGTGTAACTCCGCTTCGTCAATACTCCCGCCATCCGCGAACCAACACCTAGTTACATATGCGAACGTCGACCCGCAAACATGTCAATATTCATTGTTTAACGCCCTAGGTGCTATTCACACACACACACACACACACACACACACACACACACACACACACACACACACACACACACACACACACACACACACACACACACACATATATACACATGCACGCACGCACACTGTGTGAATCATATCAGTTGATTGACTGTTGAGAGGCAGGACCAGAGAGCCAAAGCTCAACACCCCCCCCCCCTCCCAAGCACAACTAGGTGAGTACACTCACACACACACTTACTGTCTACGTGGTATAATAATTATTTAGTCAATCTAATACCTCATACCTGTCCCACGCACCTCATACCTGCCCCATACACCTCATACCTGTCCCACGCACCTCATACCTGTCCCATACACCTCATACCTGTCCCACGCACCTCATACCTGTTCCATACACCTCATACCTGTCCCACGCACCTCATACCTGTCCCATACACCTCATACCTGTCCCACGCACCACATACCTGTCCCACGCACCACATACCTGTCCCACGCACCACATACCTGTCCCATACACCTCATACCTGTCCCACGCACCACATACCTGTCCCATACACCTCATACCTGTCCCTCGCACCTCATACCTGTCCCATACACCTCATACCTGTCCCACACACCTCATACCTGTCCCACACACCTCATACCTGTCCCCTGCACCTCATACCTGTCCCATACACCTCATACCTGTCCCATACACCTCATACCTGTCCCACACACCTCATACCTGTCCCACACACCTCATACCTGTCCCACACACCTCATACCTGTCCCACACACCTCATACCTGTCCCACACACCTCATACCTGTCCTACACACCTCGTACCTGTCCCACGCACCTCATACCTGTCCCACACACCTCATACCTCTCCCACACACCTCATACCTATCCCCTGCACCTCACGCCACAGCCTCCCGTCTCTTGTATTACCGGCAGAGCGACAGAATGAAAGATAACCACCAAAGCACGGAAAAAAAATATACATACAGATGGAGCAAGCGACACAGAGCTAGAGTAGAATCCAATACCAACACACGTGGAATGAGAAGACGCAGAAAACCCACAATAAACCCCACAGAACCAACAGACGAGAAGACACAGAAAACCCCACAATATAACCCCACAGAACCAACAGACGAGAAGACACAGAAAACCCCAAACAGCCGGAGACACAGAATGCAACCCCACGAATCTTAATATTACCGCGAGGAATAGGAGGAAGTAATTGCCAGATAGAGAGGCGCCGATGACAAATATAGAATGAGAGGGGGACGCCACACAAAGGAAGCCCGGGTTCACAGATTGACCTGAGTGGAAGCGGCTTGGGAAACGTCGAGGCAGTCTCGTGATTGTCGCCCATTTGCATAGTAACTGGTTCACTTTTGGGGGCTAAATGGGAATGATGAAATGGAGATGGCATTGTTGGTTTGGAGGTTTCCTAGGGAGGGATGTGTATACCTAGCACTCTGTATACCTGTTTTTTTTAGGTATACCTAGCCCTGTGTATACCTGGGGGGTGGGGGATGTGTAGATTTCCATATCTCAAACTATGTATATTTCTATCTCGAACTGTGGATCAGTTTTTGAGGCTGAGTATTTGGGATTGTGTAGAGCTGTATATTTCTTATGCTGTATATGTATGTATACATAGGGTGATGTATATATATGAATCTATGTATTTCTAGAGATATGTATACCTAAAACAATCGCGTTTCTGGGGATGTATGTATCATCGGCTTTGCATGTTGACCTGTATGAAGCTGTGTTTATCTGTATAACTTCGGCTTTGTATATATATATTTAGTTGCATCTATTTCTGAGAATGTTTTTGCATATCTGGAACCGTGGTCTTGTGGGGGGGGGGGTGTATATCTGAGGATATGTGTATGATCCTATGTATATCTAGCCCTATAAGCGTATAAATTTGTTTTCTGCGGGGCTGTCTATATCTGTATAGCTGTATATTTACTTATATACACCCCCTGGGGTTGTATATGTTTGCGGTTACCACGGCTAAGGCCGAGTATATCTGCCAGTGAGTATAATTATCTGAGTATCTGTATAGTTATTTATAATTATCTAGGGAAGAGTTCATCAGAGGGTGAGTATATTTGTGTATCTTTGAGGGTCTGTATAATTGTATTGTTTGGGTTATGCATACATGTATATGACGAACAGTGCATGTGTGAGGGGGAAGCGTGGGGGAAGGAAGATGTAAGGGGGAAACGTGAGGGAGGGGAGGTGGGAGGGAAGGAATAGAGGGGAATACGTGAGACAGGTTAACCTGAAGACAGAGGCGCAGGGGACGCCTCAAGGAAAGATGCAAACAGCAGAAGTGGTGTGATACATTCGAGATAAAGGAGAGAGAGAGAGAGAGAGAGAGAGAGAGAGGTGGTTCAGCAGTCAGCAAGAATCGAGGAGGGGAAGCACCAGGCTGTGGAGAAGAGCTGAGGGATGGTGAGGCGAGACAGGAGGAAGGCTGAGGTAAGCTAGCTTCACCCCTGGTAATCCGGTTTGTCGTGTTGAGTCTTGGGTCGGAGACATGAGGTGAATGTACGTGTGTGTGAGTGTGTGAGTGTGCGCGTGCGTATGAGGCAGTGTCTCGGGTCAGCTAAAGTCTACCAGACTTGGCGTGAAAATACTGGCAGATGATGACTACGGCTGATGCTCAACTGCTTTAAACGCTCCTGTCAGATTGTATTGTATTCCCTACCGCTCACTCTGACCGCATTGATGAGACGGGAGGAGGGAGGAGGTGATTCCTGCTCTCCGCTGGTTGTCTGGTGGTCGGGATTCTGTAATATATCGGAACTAAATGGCCTAATTCGAACAAGGTACTAGCTAGGCCCTCGGCAGCATTGACGCGCTCCTGTTGATCCGGTCCTGGTGTTTGTGTGTGTGACCCGGGACTGGTCTGACTGACCTGCGACTGGTCTGACTGACCCGGGACTGGTCTGACTGACCTGCGACTGGTCTGACTGACCCGGGACTGGTCTGACTGACCTGCGACTGGTCTGACTGACCCGGGACTGGTCTGACTGACCCGGGACTGGTCTGAATGACCTGCGACTGGTCTGACTGACCCGGGCCTGGTCTGACTGACCTGCGACTGGTCTGACTGACCCGGGACTGGTCTGACTGACCTGCGACTGGTCTGACTGACCCGGGCCTGGTCTGACTGACCTGCGACTGGTCTGACTGACCCGGGCCTGGTCTGACTGACCCGGGACTGGTCTGACTGACCCGGGACTGGTCTGACTGACCTGCGACTGGTCTGACTGACCCGGGACTGGTCAGTTCTACGGTGACCAGGAATGAACTGCATAATCTTTTCTGGTTAAGGTCGAAATATGACATCTAATATGACATTAGATGTTATATTGTTAATGCTTCTAGATATGAATCTCTGTATTCAGTTTGATTTATTTCTAACATTTGTACATTGAATTTTTGGGCTGAAGATCAATACGAATACTGATTCACATTTATTTTGTTGAGTTCAGGTTTGGCAATGTCAAAACGGTCCTGCTGACATTAGTGACTTTATTGTGATGAGCTCGACTCGAAACTCAACATTTGATGAGCCTGCACTATAAAGTCGTGTCATCGAAAGCGATGGACCGAAACGTCGTCGCTTCTCCATCAGATGAGTAGTAGGTCATCATTTATTGTGACTCATCGTCCACCCTACATTTGTCAGCATTAAACTGCCAATCTGTCATCCGTTTTAAAATCCTATTTAGATCATCATCATCATTAAAGTGGGGAGCTTGATGCTGGGACGGCACACCTGTCAAATGATGAGTGTCCCAGGGCACACTACTCGAGGACAGAGACCTCGCCTACAGCAAAGGGACATCTGGCAATTTGACAAATGTGAATATTTCCCCTCTAGGACTTGACTCCATTTATGCTAACATTCTGTCTCATTAAAGAATCCTCAGTTCCTAATCCCCCCCTTAGGGTACTCCCAGTTCTGTACCCAGTGCTTGTACCTTCCTAATGAGTCTCTCGCGAGACAAAGCATCCAAGACTTTGTTGACCAGACCACACACTAGAAATTGAAGGGACGACGACGTTTCGGTCCGTCCTGGACCATTCTCAAGTCGATTGTCCATTCTCACAATCGACTTGAGAATGGTCCAGGACGGACCAAAACGTCGTCGTCCCTTCAATTTCTAGTGTGTGGTCTGGTCAACATACTTCAGCCACGTTATTGTGACTCATCGCCTGCATCCAAGACTTTACTGAAGACAATGTGTCTAACATCTTTTTCCGACCAATTGTGTAAAATATGTTGGAAACAATAAATTGACTAAATTTGTTAATGAGCCACATTTAGTAAATCCATACTGAGAATCCTGCATTAATTTTGTTTTCAATATGCAAATGAATGGCGTTTGTTGCTGTCGATTCAAGAAATGTTTCTGCAACTGACAAAGATAATTGGACGGAAGCTCGATGCAAGTGATCTATCTCCCCTTCTAAAGAATTGGCACCACATTAACAACCCTCCAACGACTCCGGAACTCTAATGGTGCATTAAATATTTAAAAACAGGAACTCGCTAAGCTTATTTTTGCAACTATTCACGACCCTTGTAGACACTTCGTCTAGTTCTGTAGCCTTGGTGGGCTTCAAATTTTATATTTGATTAATAACTCCTCCCTGATAATAGCTGTAAGGGACACTGCTAGATTTTTAATGTCCTACCAGAGAAAGTAAATCTGTCCTTGCGGTCACCAGTCCAGTTAACAGCCAGAATTAACCTCCTTAAACTTGCCTGTCTGAAAATATGATAGACATCGTATTGATTCCTCTTTATCCTTGTGTTCTTATGACTGCACGCGGGAGAGAGAGAGAGGTAATGGGATGGGAGAGAGAGGACGGGAGGAAAGTGGAGGAAGAGGAGGAGGAAGAGGGGGCCCCGATAACCCTGCTATCAGGCACGATAACGGGCCGCATATGACGCGGCGTGCTAATGATATCAAGTCATACTCCACGCACCATTACTCTGATACAATTATTGGTGATTCACACAGATGAGACGAGAGGGGAGAGGGAGTAGACGAGGGGAGAGGCAAGAGACGGAGGATAATAAGGAAAAGAGGATAAGAGATAGAAAAAAAGAGAGGACTAAAGAATGGGGTGAGGAATATTGAGAGAAGAAAAGAAGAGAAGGAGAGGAGGAGGGAGTGAAGACGTGAAGTGGAATATAAGGGGGAAGAATGGGAGTAGAAGCAGAGAGAGAAAGTGGCAAGCCAAAGGATGAGAGAAGAAGAAGGGAATGATAAAGATAATGAAGGAAGGGAAGAATGAAGAAACGGAGGCTCAGTGTATATGGGAATTCATGGGAGAGTTCATGAGAGAGTTCATGAGAGAGTTCATGAGACAGTTCATGAGAGAGTTCATGAGACAGTTCATGAGACAGTTCATGAGACAGTTCATGAGAGAGTTCATGAGAGAGTTCATGAGACAGTTCATGAGAGAGTTCATGAGACAGTTCATGAGACAGTTCATGAGACAGTTCATGAGACAGTTCATGAGACAGTTCATGAGACAGTTCATGAGACAGTTCATGAGACAGTTCATGAGACAGTTCATGAGACAGTTCATGAGACAGTTCATGAGAGAGTTCATGGGCAAACAGGTAACAGAAAACCATTACAGTCCGTCTGAGGTTGTTCGTCGTCAAGACAAAATACCGTCACCTGAACAGAACTTCAGTAGACAGAGTATATCAAGACAGAAATAAAAACTGAAGTCTCTCTCCCCACTCTTCCTGTCTTGCAAACAAACCTGAGAAACATAGAAGTAAATTGAATGGTTTAACTATTAGGAAAGAGCACCCAGCCAGTGCGACTCTATATAGAGCTGATAGATGCTGTCTACTAACGAATAGAGCTGGCATACGTTGTCTTCTAACGAATAGAGCTGACATACGCTGTCTACTAACGAATAGAGCTGACATGCGCTGTCTACTAACGAATAGAGCTGACATGCGCTGTCTACTAACGAAAAGAGCTGACATGCGCTGTCTACTAACGAATAGAGCTGACATACGTTGTCTACTAACGAATAGAGCTGACATACGTTGTCTACTAACGAATAGAGCTGACATACGTTGTCTACTAACGAATAGAGCTGACATACGTTGTCTACTAACGAAAAGAGCTGACATGCGCTGTCTACTAACGAATAGAGCTGACATACGTTGTCTACTAACGAAAAGAGCTGACATGCGTTGTCTACTAACGAACAGAGCTGACATACGCTGTCTACTAACGAAAAGAGCTGACATGCGCTGTCTACTAACGAATAGAGCTGACATGCGCTGTCTACTAACGAATAGAGCTGACATACGCTGTCTACTAACGAATAGAGCTGACATACGCTGTCTACTAACGAATAGAGCTGACATGCGCTGTCTACTAACGAATAGAGCTGACATGCGCTGTCTACTAACGAATAGAGCTGACATACGTTGTCTACTAACGAATAGAGCTGACATACGCTGTCTACTAACGAATAGAGCTGACGTACGTTGTCTTCTAACGAATAGAGCTGACATGCGCTGTCTACTAACGAATAGAGCTGACATGCGCTGTCTACTAACGAATAGAGCTGACATACGCTGTCTACTAACGAACAGAGCTGACATACGCAGTCTACTAACGGATGGAGATGTCTCATGCTGACGACTGACACTCTACTGACACTGATATCTGTAATCAGTTGCAACGAAAAGGAGCTTATTCCTGCATACTGTTGATGCTGACACCTGCTGACGGCTGACAAAGAGAGCTGACGGCTGACAAAGAGAGCTGACGGCTGACAAAGAGAGCTGACGGCTGACAAAGAGAGCTGACGGCTGACAAAGAGAGCTGACATCTGCTCTCGACAATCTCCGTTCGATCTCATGTTGAGCGAGGGGTGAGAGGGCAGCCGAGGGGAAACTTGGGTAAAGACAGGAGTGAGGGGGGGAAGGGATGGGGCTAGAGAGAGGAAGGGATGATGTTGGGGATGATGGGAAGGAGGAGTGGAGAAGGAGACGAAGATGAACAATAAGGAGAAGATGAAGAGCTAGAAGAACATGTTCGTGAATATAATAATAAGAACGGGGGGGGGGACATGGTGCTGGAAGATGAACAGACACAATACCACCACTACTACCACTACCACGACTCTCCATACCACTACCACCCTACATATTACTATCCCTTCCCCCCCCCCTATCCCCCACATTCCCACAACTACAACGACTACCAACATTGCCACAAACACCACCACCATCACTACTTCCTTTACCATGGCCACTACCACTAATATTTCTACTACCACCACTACAAGCATCACCACTACCACTATTGCAGTCAGCGCTTCAACCACCACCCTCGTCTCTGCAACCACCACAACCCCCAACCCCCCTACCTATCATCAACCCCCACTCCTATCAAAACCATCAGTACCACACCAACCGCCACCACCACTACCACAATCACTACCACAAGCATTGAGGGCAATTGTGGTGGCAGTCATGTACAATCCAAGTAAATACTAGACCAAGACATAGAAGAACATATCAATCCAGCTATAAAAATGAGGTTGATATAGTTAACAGAATGAGAGCAAAGATACGATTCAGGGGTGATGTCAACCACCTGGCTATTGAACAGGAAATACAACAAAAACCATTGGAGATGAAGATGCATGGAACAGTAAAATAGTCGAGGTCACAGAAATATTCCGAAGCAGCATGCCAATGATGTCACAAGGTACATGAGTAGATGCTACTTCAATGTTGCATCTCATTATCCCTCAAAATGAGGCTGATGTAGAAAGGTAGAAAGTAAGGGTAGATGAGCGTCTAGCGTTTGAGAGTTGAGGGTAAAGTTGAAGGCAAAGAGGGACTGTCACCAGGGGACAGGAAGACAGTGTATAGACAGGACTGTGGAGGAATAACAGTACTGTGAAAGGATTCCATGAAGAAACAGAACTAAGGAAGAAATCAGCTAAGGATACACAGAGAAATCCCATTATGATGATATATCAATGAGCAAATCCACAGAAGCCGTGATGAGTTGACTCGAGCGTGCATCCGGGAACACTCGAACACGTTCGAATCCTCAACACGGCTCCTGTGGATTTTCACAGCTAAGAATATGATGGAGTTCGTGAAAGAGAACCGCATGATGGCAGAAGGAAGGTACCATCCCCCCACCAAAGGGAATAGATAGCTCCTGGGGCAGGTGGCCGGCCCATAGTGTACAGCTTCAATAAAATAGACACTAAAATCGCAAATAGGAAACAATACGAGTCAAATACTCTGAAAAAAACAAGAGAAGTGAGAATACCGGAAGGAGCAAGGTAAAGAGTAGGCAGAAGGTGCACACAGGAAGAGTGACGGTGGAACAAGATGAGAACGACGTAGCCATCAAAGCTCAGGACCGACCCGTAATGCTGCGCTGTCCAATGAATCTCAAAACCAATACATATTACCAGGTGCTTTCCGGGAGCACTGACGAGTTAGCGTCCAATAATTGGGTAATACTTGAAAAGTTAAATTAAAGTTGCGAAGAGGTCATCGAAGTGGACCAGTTGCAGGGGTGTGACAGGGGCCAGCTGCAGGGATGTGACAGGGGCCAGCTGCAGGGATGTGACAGGGGCCAGCTGCAGGGGTGTGACAGGTCCAGCTGCAGGGGTGTGACAGGGGCCAGCTGCAGGGGTGTGACAGGGGCCAGCTGCAGGGGTGTGACAGGGGCCAGCTGCAGGGATGTGACAGGGGCCAGCTGCAGGGATGTGACAGGGGCCAGCTGCAGGGGTGTGACAGGTCCAGCTGCAGGGGTGTGACAGGGGCCAGCTGCAGGGGTGTGACAGGGGCCAGCTGCAGGGGTGTGACAGGTCCAGCTGCAGGGATGTGACAGGGCCTCACCATGGTTCCTACAGGATGCTGCCCACATTCCTGGCAAGCCACTGGTAGTGCCAACAAAGGGCCTGTCTGGGGTGCCTGATGCCAAATGTAAGGAAAGAGGCATATTTTATGCCTATTTATAAATAAAGATCATTGACAAAAGCCACTCAATTATCTCACGCTTAAGCCAACCCAAATCCTTACCCCCAACGTTCCTTTCCCTTCCATGGCTCCCTATTTCCCTCCCTTCCTTACCTTTTCCTTGCTTTCTTCTTGTTCTTGTCGAACAAAATTTCCCTATCATCCCTTCTTACTAACCCTATCCTAGCTGCCTACTCCTATTTACCCCCCTTTTATTTTTCCATTTCTAGATCTCCTCTCTAGTCCGCTTTCTTAGTGTCTCTTCCTAGCTTCTCTTCCTAGCTTCCCCTTCCTAGTTTTCCCCTCCCCACTCCCCCTCCCTCGTGGGCGCTTCCGACGCTCTCACTCGCAAACACAATTAATTCATTGATATTGACTATTCATCATTATTTTATGACATTACTGTATCAAGCGCGTATTAATTAACTGCGCGGCTCTATTATAATGTATCGTCGCGAATATCAGATCTAATTCCGCAGTAGATCACGTATAAGGTTCTGTCTGTTTGTCAGTTGTCGCGCTGTGGGGGGTGATGGTGTGATTGTGAGAGTGATTGTGGGTGAGAGAGGGACTGTTTGTGGGTGAGGGAGGGGTTGTTTGTGGGTGAGGGAGTGGTTGTTTGTGGGTGAGGGAGTGGTTGTTTGTGGGTGATGGTGGTTGTGGATGAGAGAGGTTGTTTGAGGTGGGTAAGAGTGGATGCGATTGAGAGTGAGTGCTTCAAGTGGGTGAGAGTGTGGTAGAGGGGACGATGGTGGTTCGAGGGGCAACAGCCTGGTTGAGTGAGATCAATACTGGGGAGTGTAAATACTGTAGCTTGTTAGGCCGGCTGGAAGGTCCAGATGTACAAGTGTTGGGTCAGTCTGTACGTTGATCTCTCTCTCTCTCTCTCTCTCTCTCTCTCTCTCTCTCTCTCTCTCTCTCTCTCTCTCTCTCTCTCTCTCTCTCTCTCTCTCTCTCTCTCTCTCTCTCTCTCTCTCTCTCTCTGTCTCTCTCCTCCTCCTCTCTCACTCTCCCTTTGTCTCTCCCTCTCTCTCTTTATCTATAACTCTGTTTTCCCCTTTCTCTTTAACTTTCTCTCCCTCCTTCTCTCTCCCTCTTTCTCTCTGCCTCTTTCTCACTTACCCTTAAGGAATTCTACATGATTAATGATGAGAGTTGCTGCCCTTGTATTTTGCAAGGCTTTCTGAGACATTTTCTTATCGCTGTTTATTTTCATTTCTAACCCTGGCATTAATGGCTAACCCTGGCATTAATGTCTAACCCTGGCATTAATGTCTAACCCTGGCATTAATGTCTAACACTGGCATTAATATCTAACCCTGGCATTAATGTCTAACCCTGGCATTAATGTCTAACCCTGACATTAATGTCTAACCCTAGCATTAATGTCTAACCCTGACATTAATGTCTAACCCTAGCATTAATGTCTAACCCTAGCATTAATGTCTAACCCTGGCATTAATGTCTAACCCTGGCATTAATGGCTAACCCTGACATTAATGTCTAACCCTAGCATTAATGTCTAACCCTGACATTAATGTCTAACCCTGGCATTAATGGCTAACCCTAGCATTAATGGCTAACCCTGGCATTAATGGCTAACCCTGGCATTAATGTCTAACCCTGGCATTAATGTCTAACCCTGACATTAATGTCTAACCCTGACATTAATGTCTAACCCTGGGATTTTAAGCCAAATAGCATTTATATTTTAATAAGCAGAGAAAGTTGGTAACATCTGTGAGAGAGAACATCTACTCCCAGATGATGTTGACCTCACACTAGAAGGTGAAGGGACGACGACGTTTCGGTCCGTCCTGGACCATTCTCAAGTCCCATGATGTTTCTTCCACAAATGCTTGTTACAAGGTGGCTAATGCACCAGCCTCACAACCGAGAGGGTTTGAGTTCGAATCCATTGCAGGATGGGACGACTGGGCACCGTTCCTTCACTCCAGCAGTAACTGAGGACCTGGAAAGGAATTGATAGACGGCGTAGTTAGGGGTACCTATTATTCCAGTACTTAGAACGAGGTCTAATTCCTTAACCTTAAATGCCCGTTTGTCACATGTTCCAGACCTGTTTCTGGTCAGGTCTGGGACTGAGCCTCATAGCAGCTAAATCCGTGGGGAAGGTGGACCAAATTAAATCTTGTGAGGGTTATCCTGAGATGATTTCGGGGCTTAGTGTCCCCGCGGCCCGGTCCTCGACCAGGCCTCCAGCCCAAGGAAGCAGCCCGTAGCAGCTGTCTAACTCCCAGGTACCTATTTACTGCTTGGTAACAGGAGCATCAGGGTGAAAGAAACATTTTGCCCATTAGTCTCCGCCTCCAAAGGGGGATCGAACCCGGGACCTCAGGACTACGAATCCGAAGCGCTGTCCACCCATCTGTGGACCGTCTTGAAGTATAATTACAATCTGTTGGCTGATTATTGATATTTCTCCAGAGGTGAAGCCTCGACTGGCGTGACAATTGGCTCTTGTCAAGGCTAACTTTAAGACGCTGTAAACTACACAACAGCCAGCGCTGGTCCGGGGAAACAATCAAGAGAATACAAACAATCAGTCACGAGGAAATGCAACTAAGGAAGATAAACAATCACGGCTCATTAAACCACAACAAATAACCAATCAATAGATAAAGACCGAACTGGCAACGGAGAAGAAACTACCACAAACTATCTTGAAGAGAAGGAGTAAAAGACCAGAGAGAGAGAGAGAGAGAGAGAGAGAGAGAGAGAGAGAGAGAGAGAGAGAGAGAGAGAGAGAGAGAGAGAGAGAGCGCCAGAGGTGGAAAAGGACGCTTACCACACCTGAAATCAAATTACGTATAATTAGAGTATAATCGCTGGGAAAGGAGTGATGCCTGACTCCCTGCTGGGAGGACTCCCTGGACAGTGAGAGACGGGTGAGAGAAGACTCCCTGGACAGTGAGAGACAGGTGAGAGAAGACTCCCTGGACAGTGAGAGACGGGTGAGAGAAGACTCCCTGGACAGTGAGAGACAGGTGAGAGAAGACTCCCTGGACAGTGAGAGACGGGTGAGAGAAGACTCCCTGGACAGTGAGAGACAGGTGAGAGAAGACTCCCTAGACAGTGAGAGACAGGTGAGAGAAGACTCCCTGGACGGTGAGAGACAGGTGAGAGAAGACTCTAACACTCCCTGGACTCTGTGTATTTACTATTTGTATCAGTAGACTCGCGCTATTAGCTCCTAGACTCCGAATTTCTAAGCGATCTATTTTTCCCTCTATTTATGTCTATTAGATAATCTCTCTCTAAGACACACACACACATCCCTCAGGGAGCAGTCCGTAGCTGCTGTATAACTCCCAGGTACCTGTTTGTCCTGCTGGGTGAACAGGTACATTGGGTGAAAGAAAGTGTGCCCATTTGTTTCTGCATCAGCCGGGAATCTAACCCGGGCTCTTTGGATTACGACCCCCGAACGCTGATTACTCAGCTGCGAAGCCCCCCTGCGTGTGTACTGACGTAGTTGTATAGTTTTGTGCGTGTGTGTGTGTGTGTGTGTGTGTGTGTGTGTGTGTGTGTGTGTGTGTGTGTGTGTGTGTGTGTGTCTTTACTAGTTGTGTTTACTAGTTGTGCTTACTAGTTGTGTTTTGCGGGGGTTGAGCTTTGCTCTTTCGGCCCGCCTCTCACCTGTCAATCAACTGTTTACTAAATACTTTTTTTTTTTTTCCACACCACACACACACACCCCCCAGGAAGCAGCCCGTTACAGCTGACTAACTCCCAGGTACCTATTTACTGCTAGGTAACCGGGGCACTTAGAGTGAAAGAAACTTTGCCCATTTGTTTCTGCCTCGTGCGGGAATCGAACCCGCGCCACAGAATTACGAGTCCTGCGCGCTATCCACTAGGCTACGAGGCCCCCTTGTGTGTGTGTATGTGCGTGTGTGTGTGCGTATATGTGTGTGTGTGTGTGTGTGTATGTGTGTGTGTGTGTGTGTGTGTGTGTGTGTGTGTGTGTGTGTGTGTGTGTGTGTGTGTGTGTGTGTGTGTGTGTGTGTGTGTGTGTATGCACGTATGGGTGTGTGTGTACACGTGTGTGTGTGTGAGGTGGGGGGGGGGGATATGTGCTTAACTTATAAAAAATAAGTTTGACTGCAGTTTTAATGTGAAACACACATTAAATACACAGGTTTAGCCTCTGTATATCCTGTGATTTATGTAGAGGATTTCACCGAATTTTTGTTTTAATCCATCAAACATAACGTAAACAAATACATGAATTGTAGTAACAAATGAGGCTCCTCTTGTTAATGTATTTGTTCAGTATTATTGACTTGTGCTGTATTGACCAAAAAATTAACAAAGGGGGAGAATAGTGCGGGTTTTATTGTTCAGGGCGAGTGGACTCCAGGCGGGGAATTTTATAGTTTCGTTTTTATATTTTTTTGGGGGGATTCTGTCTGTGTGTGTGTTAGGAAAATAACTCGAAAACGGATGGACGGATTTGGGGGAAATTTGGTGGGAATATTGGGCCATTGGCGGGGAGTAATTAGATTTGTATTTATTTTATCCGCCATGACTGTGTAGCTAGGGAAATAGACGAGCAGACGCACGCGCGAGCGCGTTCTCACTAAATTGCGGGCGCGCGTATATACACACACACACACGCACACACACACACACACACACACACGCACACACACACACACACACACACACACACACACACACACACATACACACACACACACACACACACACACACACACACATACACACACACACACACACAAACACACACACACACACACACACACTCGCACACACACACACACACACAGTTGACAGTTGAGAGGAGGGACCAAAGAGCCAAAGCTCAACCCCCGCAAGCACAAATAGGTGAGTACAAATAGGTGAGTACACACACACTCACACACGTGTACAGGGTACGTTTACAGGGCACTGGTAGCTGAGTGGACAGCGCGCGGGAATCCTGTCTCCCGGGTTCGATTTCCGGCGCCGTCGAGGAACAATGGGCAGTTTCTTTCACTCTGATGCCCCTGTTACATATCGGTAAATAGGTATCTGGGAGTTAGACAGCTGTTACAGGTTGCTTCCTGTGTGTGTGTGTGTGTGAAAAAAAATCAATTAGCAGTTAGTAACAGTTGATTAATTGACGTTTGAGAGGCGGGCCGAAAGAACAGAGCTCAACCCCCGCAAGCACAACCAGGGGAACACAACTAGGTGAATACACACACGAAAACCACCACACACAAACCACCAATCCAACCTATCCCAAAAGCACGCCCACACGCCCACCAGCACGCCCACCAGCACGCCCACACGCCCACCAGCACGCCCACCAGCACGCCCACACGCCCACCAGCACGCCCACCAGCACGCCCACACGCCCACCAGCACGCCCACCAACACGCCCACACGCCCACCAGCACGCCCACCAGCACGCCCACCAGCACGCCCACATGCCCACCAACACGCCCACACGCCCACCAGCACGCCCACACGCCCACCAGCATGCCTACACGCCCACCAGCACGCCCACACGCCCACCAGCACGCCCACACGCCCACCAGCACGCCCACACGCCCACCAGCACGCCCACCAGCACGCCCACCAGCACGCCCACACACCCACCCGCACGCCCACCAGCACGCCCACCAGCACGCCCACCAGCACGCCCACACGCCCACCAACACGCCCACACGCCCACCAGCACGCCCACCAGCACGCCCACCAGCACGCCCACACACCCACCAGCACGCCCACCAGCACGCCCACATGCCCACCAACACGCCCACACGCCCACCAGCACGCCCACACGCCCACCAGCATGCCTACACGCCCACCAGCACGCCCACACGCCCACCAGCACGCCCACACGCCCACCAGCACGCCCACACGCCCACCAGCACGCCCACCAGCACGCCCACCAGCACGCCCACCAGCACGCCCACACACCCACCCGCACGCCCACTAGCACGCCCACCAGCACGCCCACCAGCACGCCCACACGCCCACGCTGCAACAGCATGTATTGATTTCCTTTGAATCAAATAAACATTGTATCGGCACCGATTAACGTTCCGCCTTCATTTACATAACATAATGCTCCGGCAATTTCTCTCTCACTGCATCAGTAACGTGGCGGGCAAGGATGGGTGGAACACGGTGCCAGGAATGGTGCCATGGTGCCAGAAATGGTGCCATGGTGCCAGGAATAGTGCCAGGAATGGTGTCATGGTGCCAGGAATAGTGCCAGGAATGGTGCCATGGTGCCAGGAATAGTGCCAGGAATGGTGCCATGGTGCCAGGAATGGTGCCATGGTGCCAGGAATGGTGCCATGGTGCCAGGAATGGGGCCATGGTGCCGGGAATGGTGCCATGGTGCCAGGAATGGTGCCATGGTGCCAGGGATGGGGCCATGGTGCCAGGAATGGTGCCATGGTGCCAGGAATGGGGCCAGGAATGGGGCCATGGTGCCAGGAATGGGGCCAGGAATGGGGCCATGGTGCCAGGAATGGGGCCATGGTGCCAGGAATGGTGCCATGGTGCCAGGAATGGGGCCATGGTGCCATGGGGCCAGAAATGGGGGCCATGGTGCCAGGAATGGTGCCATGGTGTCAGGAATTGTGCCATGGTGCCAGGAATGGTGCCACGATGCCAGGAATGGGGCCATGGTGCCAGGAATGGGGCCATGGTGCCAGGAATGGTACCATGGTGCCAGGAATAGTGCCAGGAATGGTGCCATGGTGCCAGGAATGGTGCCATGGTGCCAGGAATGGGGCCATGGTGCCGGGAATGGTGCCATGGTGCCAGGAATGGTGCCATGGTGCCAGGGATGGGGCCATGGTGCCAGGAATGGTGCCATGGTGCCAGGAATGGGGCCAGGAATGGGGCCATGGTGCCAGGAATGGGGCCAGGAATGGGGCCATGGTGCCAGGAATGGGGCCATGGTGCCAGGAATGGTGCCATGGTGCCAGGAATGGTGCCATGGTGCCATGGGGCCAGAAATGGGGGCCATGGTGCCAGGAATGGTGCCATGGTGTCAGGAATTGTGCCATGGTGCCAGGAATGGTGCCACGATGCCAGGAATGGGGCCATGGTGCCAGGAATGGGGCCATGGTGCCAGGAATGGTACCATGGTTCCAGGAATGGTGCCATGGTGCCAGGAATGTGGCCATGGTGCCAGGAATGGGGCCATGGTTCCAGGAATGGGGCCATGGTGCCAGGAATGGTGCCAGGAATGTGGCCATGGTGCCCGGAATAGTGCCATGGTCCCAAGAATGGTGCCATGGTGCCAGGAATGGGACCATGGTGCCAGGAAAGGGGCCATGACGCCAGGATTGGTGCCATGGTGCCAGGAATGGTGCCATGGTGCCAGGAATGGTGCCATGTTGCCACGAATGGTGCCATGGTGCCAGGAATGGGACCATGGTGCCAGGAATGGGGCTATGGAGTCCGGAATGGGACCATGGTACCAGGAATGGTGCCATGGTGCCAAGAATGGGACCATGGTGCCAGAAATGGGGCCATAGTGCCAGGAATGGGACCATGGTGCCAGTGAAGGGCGTGCCACAATGTGTGTAATCAGGAGGCAACAAGGTGTAACCAGACTATGATGGTGGTCCCGCCCCCGGCCTTTGTTCGATCCCACCTCACTACTCCTCCCCGCCCCTCCCCAAACCTCCCCAAACCTCTCCAAACCTCCCCCAAACCTCCCCCAATCCTCCCCCGCTCCCAGCACCTCCCCGCGAGTCCTCACCAGGCGTACAACCACCAGGCTGCTCCTGCTGTGACATCACAGCAGCTGTGGCACACCCTCCACCACAGCAGCTGTGGCACACCCTCCACCACAGCAGCTGTGGCAGACCCTCCACCACAGCAGCTGTGGCACACCCTCCAAGACAGCAGCTGTGGCACACCCTCCACCACAGCAGCTGTGGCAGACCCTCCACCACAGCAGCTGTGGCACACCCTCCACCACAGCAGCTGTGGCAGACCCTCCACCACAGCAGCTGTGGCACACCCTCCACCACAGCAGCTGTGGCACACCCTCCACCACAGCAGCTGTGGCACACCCTCCACCACAGCAGCTGTGGCACACCCTCCACCACAGCAGCTGTGGCACACCCTCCACCACAGCAGCTGTGGCACACCCTCCACCACAGCAGCTGTGGCACACCCTCCACCACAGCAGCTGTGGCACACCCTCCACCACAGCAGCTGTGGCACACCCTCCACCACAGCAGCTGTGGCAGACCCTCCACCACAGCAGCTGTGGCACACCCTCCACCACAGCAGCTGTGGCAGACCCTCCACCACAGCAGCTGTGGCAGACCCTCCACCACAGCAGCTGTGGCAGACCCTCCACCACAACAGCTGTGGCAGACCCTCCACCACAGCAGCTGTGGCAGACCCTCCACCACAGCAGCTGTGGCACACCCTCCACCACAGCAGCTGTGGCACACCCTCCACCACAGCAGCTGTGGCACACCCTCCACCACAGCAGCTGTGGCACACCCTCCACCACAGCAGCTGTGGCACACCCTCCACCACAGCAGCTGTGGCACACCCTCCACCACAGCAGCTGTGGTACACCCTCCACCACAGCAGCTGTGGCACACCCTCCACCACAGCAGCTGTGGCAGACCCTCCACCACAGCAGCTGTGGCAGACCCTCCACCACAGCAGCTGTGGCAGACCCTCCACCACAGCAGCTGTGGCAGACCCTCCACCACAGCAGCTGTGGCACACCCTCCACCACAGCAGCTGTGGCAGACCCTCCACCACAGCAGCTGTGGCAGACCCTCCACCACAGCAGCTGTGGCACACCCTCCATCACAGCAGCTGTGGCACACCCTTCACCACAGCAGCTGTGGCACACCCTCCACCACAGCAGCTGTGGCAGACCCTCCACCACAGCAGCTGTGGCAGACCCTCCACCACAGCAGCTGTGGCAGACCCTCCACCACAGCAGCTGTGGCA